>NW_009955624.1:0-214 GCF_000747805.2 Chaetura pelagica | reverse complement strand
GGGGGACCAGTGGCCCTGGGGGGTCCCAGTCACCCCTCAGGCATCCAACGGGAAGAGGAAACTGGGAGCTACTGGGAAAACTCCAGGCCGGCTCTGGAGTGGGTTCACAAGGGGAATGAGGAGGAGGAGGAGGATGAAGGCACAAGAAGAGGCTCCATCACATCCCCTTTTGCCCAAAGCTCCGGGAATCCTTGGAGATGAAATTCCCGAGCTC
>NW_009955623.1:0-214 GCF_000747805.2 Chaetura pelagica | reverse complement strand
TAGCCTGGTTTTACATCTTCATGGGACCAGTTGTGGTCAAATCTCCACCACCTCTAGGAGAGGCCTTTGGTAGTCTTTTGATTGGTGGATATTCAGCTGTACTCTTCACATGGATGGCTGTTTTTATTCTTGTTGGGGCTTTCTTCTGGTTTGAGGTTTGTTGGGGTTGTTTGTTTGTATGTGTTTTTTTAAGGAAGCTTTTCTTGGCAGGCAA
>NW_009955622.1:0-214 GCF_000747805.2 Chaetura pelagica | reverse complement strand
TTTTTTTTCCTAATGTGCTTCAGTTTGTTTTCAGTACAATGTGTGCTGCTCAAATTGCAGGACAATTAATCTCCTGAATTCACTTCCTTTATTTCTTGTGACATGTTACACAGAGACATTCTCTCAGGGCTTACATATCTGCAAGTCTCCCAACAGCCACGTCTCAAAGACAATATGCTAAGACACAGTAGGAATTTATCAAGCAAGTATGTAG
>NW_009955621.1:0-214 GCF_000747805.2 Chaetura pelagica | reverse complement strand
TAAGGATGCAAGGTACAAATCATCACTGAATTGGTATTCATGTTAACAAGATTCATGGAGTATCCCCCATGCTGATACCTGCTGGTATTTCTATAGTGTCCGTGATCAACTTTATGCTTAAAAAACAGGAAGGCCAAGTCCCTAAGTTTGTATTTGAAGGGACTTACATGATTCTGGAAAAGAGCATTAACTACAGGCCCTGACATCCCCCCAT
>NW_009955620.1:0-214 GCF_000747805.2 Chaetura pelagica | reverse complement strand
TCTTTGAATTGAAGCTTAAATTAAACCAGATTAAAAAAACCTTCGAAAGAAAAGAGAAAGTTTTGGTGCATTTTTGGGTTGTTCTTCAAGTTTCCTTCATCATCCAGAAGGTTTGGAGATAGAGGTGGAATTTTTTTGTCCTTCTTGGCCAGATTAGAGGTGGTTTTGGGGTGTTTTATCCCCTTTTTTTCCCTTCCTGATGGATTGATTCCTT
>NW_009955619.1:0-214 GCF_000747805.2 Chaetura pelagica | reverse complement strand
AAGCAAGAGCAAGGCAGCACTCAGAATCACCAAGTTTCTGGAAAGATCTTTTTTCAGCCGTTCCCCAGTTCATTCTCCAGAGTTCAGCAGCCCCAGTTCCTTTCTGGAAGTCACACTCACATGGCATCACATACCCCAACAGCTGATTTACTCTCAGACCAACCCTGTGGGTGTCCTGGGCCTCACCTTCTCAGTCTTCTCATCAAACAGAGCT
>NW_009955618.1:0-214 GCF_000747805.2 Chaetura pelagica | reverse complement strand
GCTGCCTGCCCTTACCTTGGTAGCCTGGTGATTTTGACTTCTAGACAGCTAGGCAAAATCAGCTCATAATTATTTTTCTCACAAACCTGCCCCAATGGCAGCATCTGCAGTGCAAGCAACACGTGTGAGCCTGAGAGATCACCCCATGGTTCCAGGGTACACATTTTCTGGCAGTCACACGTGCTTTGAAACACAATGCAGTTTCAAAGGCCAG
>NW_009955617.1:0-214 GCF_000747805.2 Chaetura pelagica | reverse complement strand
GTCCAGGATGGAGAGGAGTTTTAGATTGCTTGAAAGACCTTTATTTTCTATGTGATCTTTAGTAGGTAACTCAGGGAAAAAAGCATTCAGGCGGTGGCACCTGTTCACCCCCTCCCCCCCCATCTGTTGCTTATAGTAGTGACTGCAACCCTCAATCTTTCATCCCATTTCGAGCCCTGTGGGCGAGTAAGACTTTTAATTAACCCATTAGTGC
>NW_009955616.1:0-214 GCF_000747805.2 Chaetura pelagica | reverse complement strand
AAATAATTTTTCATTGAAACAAACTCCTACCCAATATTTGCATATGTGGATTTTTTGCTAATGTCAGTGTGCATATAGCCATGTCAGGATATGAAGGGTTTTGCTTAATTGCTTTTACTTTTTATGTGAGGATGAGGAAGACAAGAGGAGGATGTGAGACCTAGTAGAATATGTGATAGATCTGAAGAGTTTAAAATTGTAAGCAATGGACAAA
>NW_009955615.1:0-214 GCF_000747805.2 Chaetura pelagica | reverse complement strand
TCCATCTGCACCAGCCTGGCAACAGGCACCAATATACATCCAAAGATGTCTTAATCTTAGATATAATTAGATATAATACCTCACGCATTGTTGCATGATTAGTAAAATATATGATCATTAGTTATTAGATTAATGTGTCTACTTGTGTAACTGAAAGCCATTTGCAGCCAGAAATGAAATAACTCAATTTGCTGTAATTGACTTATCTCCCATA
>NW_009955614.1:0-214 GCF_000747805.2 Chaetura pelagica | reverse complement strand
TCAGATTCAAAGCACTTTGAAATATGACAAATTCAAAGCAAAGGGATCTGCCTTTTCCCCAGACATGCTGTGCTTACACATTGAAGATTCCTGCTTTTCTCAGCTGGAAAGATCTCGTTGACCTTCCTGGAAAACCCAGCCACCCTATGCAAAGCATCCCTTTTAGTCTATAGAAACAAATGAGCATTGAAAAATCCTTCCTTCACTGTCAGTT
>NW_009955613.1:0-214 GCF_000747805.2 Chaetura pelagica | reverse complement strand
CATCCAAACCCAAGATATGCAAAGGAAATGTGGATGATTTGGACACCAACACAACACATACTGCCTGAAATCTATGCTGCCTCACCTGCTGAAGGGAAGCATCCTAGGAGCTGGGGCTTGGTCCCCACCACCACACTGGAAGGGCATCAGCCCTCGTTCATCACCCCTACACATCTAGCCCTCTTGCTTGTAGAGCAGCACTCAAAAATATGCC
>NW_009955612.1:0-214 GCF_000747805.2 Chaetura pelagica | reverse complement strand
GTAGAGGGGGAGGAGAACTTCCCTTGACCTGATGGACACCCTCTTCTTAATGGAGTAAGACAGCAGGATGGCACTGACCTTCTTGGCCACAAGGGCTCATTGTTGTGCTGTGGATAACCTGTTGTCCACCAGGACTGCAAGTTCCTTCTCCACAGAGCTTCTTTCTAACAAGTCAGTTCCTAGTGTGTACTGGTGCATGTTGTTATTCCTCCCC
>NW_009955611.1:0-214 GCF_000747805.2 Chaetura pelagica | reverse complement strand
AAAAAAGAAAGAAAGAAAAGAAAAAGAAAAAAAAAGATATAAGAGAGGAAGAACAGCAAGCTGGTTTCTGTGGAGTGGGTGGTTTAACCCCTCATTTCCAGCATTCTGAAGGTGATTTCCTGCCTGGTCCCACCACCTGCACAAAGCTGAACCAGCTACTGATCATCACTGGGTGCCTGGAAGTGCAGCTCCCTTCCTGAAAGCTCTTGCTGAA
>NW_009955610.1:0-214 GCF_000747805.2 Chaetura pelagica | reverse complement strand
GGTTCTGTGGTGCAGCTCATGAAGTTGTGTAATTTAGAAAAAAGAGAGTTGCTTCGTGTCCTGGTTTGAGCCAAAATTTACTTTTACTTTTACTTTTTACTTTTACTTTTACTTCTACTTTTACTTTTACTTCTACTTTTATATTTACTTCTACTTTTACTTTTATTTTTTTATTTTTCCTTCTTTCCTGATTATTTTTTTCCTTCTTTCTTTT
>NW_009955609.1:0-214 GCF_000747805.2 Chaetura pelagica | reverse complement strand
TCTTGCAGTGGTGGGACAAGTGACTCTTGAGTCTTCTCCCAGTGGCTGCAGTGACCCTGTTCTTTCTTGTGTGGTTTTGTAGTGGCCTTTATTTATTTTTTGAGCACTTGCTCATCATTTCCTTGGTGAAGCCTGTGAGGCAGTTGTGAGGAATGTTCTGCCCCTGCTCTGAGCAGAGGGATTTGGGACACAAGGGCTGAGGGTGGGATTTGTC
>NW_009955608.1:0-214 GCF_000747805.2 Chaetura pelagica | reverse complement strand
CATATCGCGACATATCGTGACGTCATATCGCGATATAACGCGACATATCACGACATATGACAACCTATCACGACATATGACAACGTATCGCGACATATCGTGACCTATCGCGACCTATCGCGACGTGTCACGTGACCGGTCACGTGTCGCAGGCCTGGCCGAGTCGGGCTGGGACACCCGGCGCCTCCTCCTGGACCCCGATGATTGGCAGCTC
>NW_009955606.1:0-214 GCF_000747805.2 Chaetura pelagica | reverse complement strand
TCTACCCTACTCTAGTTTAAGGCCATTGCCCACCATCTTATTGCTACATGCCCTTGTAAACAAATCAATCCCTCACCAGCTTTCCCGGGGAACACATTCATGTACTGGAAGGTTGCTATAAGGTCCACCCAGAGCCTTCCCCTCTCTTAGATGAACAACCCTAGCTCTCTCACCCTGTTTGTGTAGCAGAGGTGCTCCAGCCCTCTGATCATTT
>NW_009955605.1:0-214 GCF_000747805.2 Chaetura pelagica | reverse complement strand
TGAGCGCAGCTCAGCTGGTTGCAAGAGGCTGCTTTTCTTTCCAAAACTCACCTGGTGCGTGGTGAAGTCCCTCTCCATTGCTGGATGGGGTCATTGGAGGCCCTTGGTTGGGATCAGCCTGCAAGAACCAGGCTGTGCTTAGAGAGCTGCCCCACAGCAGGAAGGGCCACCATCGAGCTGCCACCTGGCACCGGCAGCCAGAACGTGGCACAGC
>NW_009955604.1:0-214 GCF_000747805.2 Chaetura pelagica | reverse complement strand
GCCCCCCCCCCAGGCCCCCACCTCCCCTGGGTACATCCCCCACACCACCATGAGCTCAGTTTGTGCTGGGAAAATAAACAAGACAAGACTGCAAAGAGCAACTTTAATGAAGACAGCAGAGAGTTCCCGGCCAGCAGAGGCACTAGTATTCCTCCCCGTCATCCTCCCCCTCCACGCTGTCAGCCCCCACCTCCTCGTAATCCTTCTCCAGGGC
>NW_009955602.1:0-214 GCF_000747805.2 Chaetura pelagica | reverse complement strand
GGGAGAAGAGACTGATCCCCGCTGGCTCCAATCTCCTTTCATGCAGTTGCACAGAGAGAGAAGGTCTGCCCTCAGCCTCCTCCAGGCTGAATACCTCCTGGTCCCTCAGCTGCTCCTCAGAAGCTCTCCAAACCCTCCTCCTTGTGCTCCAGCCCCTCCCCCCACTCCATTGCTCTTCTCTGAACATGTTCCAGCCCCTCCATGAACTTCTTGT
>NW_009955601.1:0-214 GCF_000747805.2 Chaetura pelagica | reverse complement strand
TGAGCTTCTCAGCTGTGCTCTCCCCGTTGATGGTGACAATGATGTCCCCTGGCCTCAGGTCACCTGCAGCTGCCTTCCCGTGCTCTGTCACCTCCACGGGGGAAGAGGACACGGTGCTGCCTTGAAGCCTTCCCCTCCCACCACCCTGGTGGGACACGTTCTTTACCTGCAGCCCTCCCAGTTGGGCTCCATCCTGTCCCCAAATCCCACCCCA
>NW_009955600.1:0-214 GCF_000747805.2 Chaetura pelagica | reverse complement strand
AGGTCCTCTGTGACACCCAGGCTTCTACACTTGGAGACATAATATTTAAGGTGCTTAGAAAATTCCACACCTGTTTCCTCACCCTATGGGTTCCTTATCTCTCACCATCACATAACCCTTATTGGCGCCTTTGTTGTAGTTTGAGTGACCCTGGCAGGGTGTCGAACACCTCTAAGAGGAACTAGTGTGCCCTGGTTTGAGCCAGGATGAAGCC
>NW_009955599.1:0-214 GCF_000747805.2 Chaetura pelagica | reverse complement strand
CTTGTCCTATTACTGGGCACCACTGAAAAGAAACTGGCCCCTTTCTCTTGACACATATCCCTCAGATATGTATAGACCTTAATAAGATCCCCTCTCACCCTTCTCAGGACTAAACGGTTCTCTCAGCCTTCTTTCATAGGAGAGATGTTTAAGTCCCTTGCTTATCCCTGTAGCTCTCCATTTGATTCTCTCCAGTAGATCCCTGTCTCTCTTG
>NW_009955598.1:0-214 GCF_000747805.2 Chaetura pelagica | reverse complement strand
TGGGAAGAAGTCACTGCCACAGACAACAGGGAGGTTTCCCCTCACCTAACTGAATCCACACTTTGCTCAAGGCCTCCATTCTTCATGAGAGGGCAGGAACAGGGTTTTCAGGAGGGCCACCCTGCTCTTAGAAGAAAGTCCTCTGGTTAGAAAGGCAGCCTGGGACATGGAGGTGCCTCCTTCTGTAGGTAGAAAGAGAACATTGATTTGCTCA
>NW_009955597.1:0-214 GCF_000747805.2 Chaetura pelagica | reverse complement strand
CTGATGCCTTTGCAGCAGCAGCTGGAGGAGCATGGGAAGCTCCTCCAGGAGCAGCTTAAGGAGAGGATGCAGCCGGTAGAGGAGGAGGAGGATGATGTAGCCGGGATCAAGAGGTGAGTGCGCTGGGGACGCGGTGGCTGTGGGGGCAGCGCTGGCCCCGTTCCCTCTGGCTGCCACAGCCAGATGGGGATGCTGAGGAAGGAGCTGTGCCTTC
>NW_009955596.1:0-214 GCF_000747805.2 Chaetura pelagica | reverse complement strand
CTTAGCCTCCTTTTCTCTAGGCTAAACAACCGTAGCTCTCTCAGCCATTCTTCATAAGACATTCGCTCCAAAATCTTCATCACCTTCATTGCTTTTCTCTGGACACACTCCAATAGCTCAATGTCCTTTCTATAGTGAGGGGCCCAAAACTGAACACAGCACTTGAGGTGCTGAGTATGGGGAGTAAGATCACCTCCCTGGCCCTGCTGGCCAC
>NW_009955595.1:0-213 GCF_000747805.2 Chaetura pelagica | reverse complement strand
TCTTGTCCCATCCCTTGTTCCTGGGGAGCAGGGACCAACACCCACCTTGTTACAACCTCCACATGCCTTGGGGAACGTGGCCAACAGCAACTGCAGAAGAAGCCTATTTCTTCATTCCTGTAAACTCACTGTGTGGATGTTGCAGTAGCTGCTGCCACCCCTCATCATGTTCCTCCCCCACCTCTTCTTTTTAATGATTCAATGACTGCATTT
>NW_009955594.1:0-214 GCF_000747805.2 Chaetura pelagica | reverse complement strand
CCATCTAAACTAGGTCTTGAGAATAATTCACATTAAAAAAATCTGAAAAAGAAAAAACATGTTGAAAAACTGAATAAGTGAAGGCAAATGCTCAAATACTGTCATCTGGAAAAACACGTAAGGGAGCCTAAATTATAGTCAGAGTACCAGTTTTCCTTCCCAGAATTACACCAAATGTACAAATCTAAGTCTTCCCTAAAACATCATGAGAGGA
>NW_009955593.1:0-214 GCF_000747805.2 Chaetura pelagica | reverse complement strand
ACCTGGCATTCTATGATTCTATGGTTCTATGACAGAACCTGCTATCAGTCTTGAAAAGAGGAGTCTTAATGAAATATGGTACATACTAGAATAAAGCAGTTAATGACAGGTGTCAGGGTTACACAGTAGAAAAAGGAGGTATTTAGCTTAGGTTGTACTTTTGTAGTACTTTTTATGATACAATTTTTAATTACTTGGTCATACTATTTTTTTT
>NW_009955592.1:0-213 GCF_000747805.2 Chaetura pelagica | reverse complement strand
AAAAAAAAATGCAGTGTTTGGGAGGGGAAGGAATCAGTCTTCAGGAAATCTTTTTCTTTTGGGTTACTCAAGGCAGCAGAGCTTCAAGCTCAATTAAAAATCCAAGGCATATGTCAACAAGTGCTTTACAGCAGAAAGCCGTCAAAATAGCTCTTTCATTGAGACCCACAAATCAGGGGGTCCTCAGTCTGGAGAAGAGAAGGCTCCAGGGAG
>NW_009955591.1:0-214 GCF_000747805.2 Chaetura pelagica | reverse complement strand
GAAAGGCTGTGGATATTGTCTACCTAGACTTCAGTAAATGCTTTGACACACTTTTCCACAGCATTTTCCTGGAGAAACTGCCTGCTCATGGTTTAGACAAGCACATGCTTTGCTTGGTAAAAATCTCACTGGATGACCAGACCCACACAGTTGTGGTAAATGGAATTAAATCCAGTTGATGGACAGTCACAAGTGGGGTTCCTCAGGGCTCAGT
>NW_009955590.1:0-214 GCF_000747805.2 Chaetura pelagica | reverse complement strand
ACTATCTCACATGTTATCAGTTTTGGGAGCTGATAACCTGTCTTTATAAGATCAGCAGCAAATTCACTGAGCTCTACCTTTTAGAGCTGACTCAACACAATTACTATATCAATGTTCTGATACCTTCTGCAAACAATTGTTAGGTACCTGGCTAAAGTTTTCTAGAAAGACACCTAAATGAATTTTGTTAATAATTGATTTGCATGCAAAAGAG
>NW_009955589.1:0-214 GCF_000747805.2 Chaetura pelagica | reverse complement strand
ACAGGGTGATTTCTGCTGGCAGCTTCCCTGGTAGGGAGGGAGATGTCACCCTTGCAGTTCTCACTGCCTAAGGCAATGCCACCCCTTACTGTTCTTAGTTTCTGACTTTGCTCTGCCTCTGTTGCTGGGTCTGTTCTTGTCCAGGCTGGGTCACTTTTCACTAACACTTGCCAAGTCAGAAGGGGTTTCAGAAGAGTGCCCATGAGCTGAGGGG
>NW_009955588.1:0-214 GCF_000747805.2 Chaetura pelagica | reverse complement strand
TGGTGACAGCCAACACAGCTTCACCAAGGGCGAATCCTACCTCACTTATTTGGTGGCCCTGTATGATGGGGTCACAGTGTCAGTGCACAGAGGGAGAGCAACTGATGTCATCTACCTGTACCTGTGCAAAGCCTTCAACACTGTCCCACAGGACATACTGGTCTTTAAATTGGAAAGATGTGGATTTGATGGAGGGACCACCCAGTGGATAAGG
>NW_009955587.1:0-214 GCF_000747805.2 Chaetura pelagica | reverse complement strand
CCCCAGGTTCTTAAACCAGATTAAATCTGTTGTCTCCAGAAATTAAGTGCTTAACTCCATGTAAAAAATCTCAGCCATCACTTCAGAAAGTAACAAGGAGTAACCAACAATGAGATGGAAAAATAACGGGGACTCAAAAGACAATTTCTTGCTTTGTTGCAAGTAACAACATGGCTTCAAGCCAGCAAGATTGTTTGTTACCAAAACCCTCATT
>NW_009955586.1:0-214 GCF_000747805.2 Chaetura pelagica | reverse complement strand
AAAAAAAAAACACAACAATCCAAAAAAAGTGCCTTTATTAAAATACAAAACAAGACCAAACCAACCCAAACCAGTTGCAGAGGAGGGTGCAGGGACTTTCCTAAGCTAAGAAGGTGCTGGTACAGTGAGAGGCAGAGCAGGAGGGGCCGTTGGGGGCCAGGCAGGCAGCGGGCAGTGTCCCCTGGAGCAGGAGCAGGAGCTGTGCCCAGGCAGG
>NW_009955585.1:0-213 GCF_000747805.2 Chaetura pelagica | reverse complement strand
GATGGACCAGTCAGTGGATAAGGAATTGGCTCAATGGTCACACTGAGAGAGTAGTGATCAACAACTTGATGTCCAAATGGAGAACAGTGCTGAGTGGCATTCCTCAGGAGTTGTGGGACCAGTGCTGTTTAACATCTTTGCAAGTGACATGGACAGTGGCATTGAGTCCTCAGCATGTTTGGTGACAACACCAAGCTGTGTGATGTGGTTGAC
>NW_009955584.1:0-213 GCF_000747805.2 Chaetura pelagica | reverse complement strand
TTTTTTTAAATACCATTTTTGCATAATGGTAAACCAGGATGTTGTACCAAATGTCCATACACCCATCATCTGTGCTCCAACAGGGGCTCATAAAGGATATATAGCGAAAAGTTTATCACAAACCTTTCCCACTAGTGACAGCTAATTTAAAGTCCAATATTGCACAACTAACTAGAATTACCTTTTCTGTTTGCAGTGTTCTGCACTAATTTT
>NW_009955583.1:0-214 GCF_000747805.2 Chaetura pelagica | reverse complement strand
CCGAGACAGTTGACCATAGACGCCAAACCTTCGGCCCTACATTGTCGATTTTAGACCTGAGACAGTTGATCATAGATGCCAAACGTTTGGCCCTACGTACGCGAATCTAACCGCAAAAAGTTTCACCATAGACGCCAAACCCTTGGCCATACATAGTCCATACTAGACCAGAGACTGTTGATGATAGACGCCAAACGTTTGGCTCTACATACTC
>NW_009955582.1:0-213 GCF_000747805.2 Chaetura pelagica | reverse complement strand
TTTCCTTGGGCAGAGATGGTGCCACATTTCCATTCTGCTGCTCAGCCCAGTTTCATTTGCTGTTCATTTTCCCTGCACAGCTTCTGCATCTCATTTTGACATTCCTAGGCATTTTATTTAACCTCACACTATTAACATCTGCAGTCTTCTCTGCACTGGTGAGGCCACACCTTGAGTCCTGGGTTCAGTTCTGGGCCCCTCACTGTAAGAAGG
>NW_009955581.1:0-213 GCF_000747805.2 Chaetura pelagica | reverse complement strand
ATCTAATTCACCATGTTAGGGGAATAAAATCCACAAGGATTATTAAGCAGTTTTGTGGAAAGCAAGTTATATTTGCAAACTTTCAGGAAGTCACTGAGGAAGAGTGGGATAAGGAAATTGGGGGAGGCCTGAGCGATTAGGAAACAAGATACATTTAAAAATACCTCTTAAATGCCACCACAGGGAGTTGAGCAGAGATAGAAATCATAATAG
>NW_009955580.1:0-213 GCF_000747805.2 Chaetura pelagica | reverse complement strand
ACACGTAACTGGAGAATATCAGTGGGTTTCTGCATCTCCTCGTTCTTCTGTAAGTTGGTTTCGTTGCTGCCCGGATCCTGCGGCTGCTCGTTTCTGCCAGCGGTTTGGGAGCGAAGGGACATTTGTGGACTTTGGGGATTCAACTTGGAGGGGGTACAAGGCCCAGGAGGAGGCCCAGTTTTCAGAACTGTTTCTTCCTCCTCTGGCACCTCT
>NW_009955579.1:0-213 GCF_000747805.2 Chaetura pelagica | reverse complement strand
ACCAGGTGGTCAGGCCCAGTCAGCATGGGTTCACAAAGGGCAGATCCTGTTTCACAAACTTGATCTTCTTTTATGATAGGGTGACCCATTTATTGGACAAGGAAAGGGCTGTGCATGTAGTCTATCTTGACTTTAGCAAGTTGCACCAGGAGAGGTTTAGTTTGGATGTTAGGAAAAAATTATTCACTGAAAAGGTTATCAGGCACTGGAACA
>NW_009955578.1:0-213 GCF_000747805.2 Chaetura pelagica | reverse complement strand
CTCAGTGAGTGTCCCAGCCCTCTGCAGGACAAGGCTGTGGCCCCGTGTGAGGTGGCCCTTGTGTGGCACCTGGGGGTGACCAGGGGTGACAGCCTGAGCCACTGGCCCAGGGTGCCCAGGGAGGCTCTAAGAGGGTAATGCAAAGAAATAGGAGCTGTGAAATGTCTTCAAAACACAAATACCAACCACTTATCTATGGCCTAATGCTTATAC
>NW_009955577.1:0-213 GCF_000747805.2 Chaetura pelagica | reverse complement strand
CTGACCTCCTGGAGAGGATGCTGGGGAAGCGGCAGGAGGCCAAAGCAGGTCCAGCCAGGCTGCAGGAGGACAACCGTGTCCCCCCGAGGCGGTAAGAGTGTGTCAGCTGCAGCCAAGGCCTGGGGCAGTGCGGTGGTGCTGAGCTGCTGGCGGGGGGTCAAGGAGGCCAAGGCCTGAGCCCTGGGGCTGCACAGAGCAGCTGGGGAGTTCTCC
>NW_009955576.1:0-213 GCF_000747805.2 Chaetura pelagica | reverse complement strand
CATCCCAGGGGCTTTCCAGAGCGGCTTAAGGCCCCAGGCCTTATGGGCCTTGGGGAAAATAATTCTTACTGTGCCTGGCAGGACACCAGTGGGTGCTCCAAAGCACTGGGACCCTTGGCCACATCTCTGCATCCCATTTCTTACTGTTGCTGCCCCTGGCTCTGCAGGGGATGAGGACAACAAGCTCTGCAGTGCTCCTCAAGAAGCCATTCC
>NW_009955575.1:0-213 GCF_000747805.2 Chaetura pelagica | reverse complement strand
AAACCTAAACTTACATTTTCAACTGGTTCTTACCAAGCTTTCCTAACACTCAGCCCCAATACCTCAAAAAGTTTCTGAAATTCAGAAACTTGTGGACCTCTGAAGCCTGCAGACTGAGTTGGCAATCAGCAAGAGCAGAAACATGCTTCCTTCTTCCACTGAGCCTTTCCAAAAAACAACTTAAGCTTTGCCAGGAACACCTGCCTTGGTAAG
>NW_009955574.1:0-213 GCF_000747805.2 Chaetura pelagica | reverse complement strand
ATGTCTCCCTTACTCTGACAGCTCATCTTTCTTGCCTCCACAAATCATTCATTCACTAGCAGATTCTATGCCAGATTTTTATTCCATTCTGCATAGTGTATAAGAACTAGAATGCTGTTCTCAAGCTACCAGCAGAAACCTTGTATCCTCCACTAAAATGTTTATTGCTCTTCACATTAAACCACAATATTCCAGATTTTTATGCATGAAAAA
>NW_009955572.1:0-213 GCF_000747805.2 Chaetura pelagica | reverse complement strand
CTAATAAAGCCCCTTTGCCGGGGATTAATGGAGCAGGCCTTAGTGAATCTAGTAGTTATAATTCTCAAAAACAGCCTTAAAATGGTGGAACCAATAGTGATCGGATTCCAGTTCCGGGGTACTGGGCCAGGCATTCCAATATAGCAGATTTTGCAATTAAATCCGTCTGACAGTTTTTAACCGAGTCAGGTATCATGCCAGTTAGCAACCACA
>NW_009955571.1:0-213 GCF_000747805.2 Chaetura pelagica | reverse complement strand
AAACAAACAAACAAACCCCCAATCCTAATGATTAGTTGTTGTTTGTTTGTTTTTATAAATGCTGAACCTAATTCTGCTCCCAGTTAAGAACCTGTTGACTTAAAGTTGTGTTTACATCAGTCATTAGTATTATATCAAAAAGAGTATCCCTAAAAAAATGTAAGCTTTCTTATTCTTTGAATATATTTGTGGGTAGAATAAAGCCATGAGTTG
>NW_009955570.1:0-213 GCF_000747805.2 Chaetura pelagica | reverse complement strand
CAAAGCAATAAATAATTGGATAAATATATATTTAAAAAATGCTAGCTAGGATGTATTCTGAACTATGTAAGTATGTTGTTCCAAGCATATTTAAATCATTTGAGCAAGGAGAAAGTGGTGAGAACTGACATTTCTGCTTAGGCTTCTGACACAGTGTGTCATGTAGTGTCCACGTTACTGGGTTCTGGGAGAAAAATGTCAGCTGGTGTTCCT
>NW_009955569.1:0-213 GCF_000747805.2 Chaetura pelagica | reverse complement strand
TCAGTGACTAGACCCCAAAATCTGGACTGACGTCCCCACATGAGTTTGCAGTGGTTTGCTGACCTGGCTATTATCAGATGCAGAAACCATGGCAAATGGACTGAGGTACAAACAGTGCTGGTACCTGGTACTGGTGTATTCTACTGGAGCAGCAAAGCGAAGAACTACTGTCAAGGAAGATGGGGGGTGATGGTGAATGAGAAGCTCAACATG
>NW_009955568.1:0-213 GCF_000747805.2 Chaetura pelagica | reverse complement strand
CAGGTCCCCTTTTTAACACCCTTCAAGCTGGTAACCTTGCACAGTGACACAGGGCCACCGTGCTTACCTGAGGGGAAGATCGGACTGTCCTGACTGCACTGGCTGTGTGCCCAGGGCTGTCACAGTCAGGGAGACCCCACCCTAGGCCCAGCTCCCAGACTGCTCTTCCCTGGTCCTTGTGCACCCCAAAGGCTGAGAAAATCCAATGCACAG
>NW_009955567.1:0-213 GCF_000747805.2 Chaetura pelagica | reverse complement strand
TATGGGAAAAAGACTTTTTATACTGGGACTGGTTTATTTTGGAACCAGACTGGTTTATACTGGAGTCACACTGGTTTATACAGAGACCGAACTGGTCTATACTGGGACCAGACTGGTTTGTACTGGTGCTGGACAGCAGAAGTAACAAAAACTGGGGCAAATCCTCCAAGAAACGGAGGCAAAAGGTCTCTTGCTTTGAGCTTCCAGCTCTTC
>NW_009955566.1:0-213 GCF_000747805.2 Chaetura pelagica | reverse complement strand
CCCAGGGATTCCTGTGCCTCAGGAATCACCCAGATCCCGGGAAGGAGAGTGGGCAGAGGGGTGGGCTGTACCTGGAGGGTGCTCCGTGACATCCAGGGCGTGCCAGAAAACCATGGTGGAGCCATCAGACTCGTACATCTGGGGGAGACACCGGGGGGGGGGGGTGGGGGAGCCTCCCTGGGGGCCTCAGGCTCAGCTGCTGCCCCAGGAGAT
>NW_009955565.1:0-213 GCF_000747805.2 Chaetura pelagica | reverse complement strand
GAACGCTACAAATGCTTTTCATTCTCTTGGCAGTTCTTTATACCCCTCTGCATCTAAAAAGCCACGGTTACCAGCTTTACTGTAGCTCTGTGTCTTGGTTAAGCCAAGGATTGAACCCATTTTCTTTCTAGTGGTTTTAAAGCCAGTGTCTGCCTCCAGGACTGATAAGGCTAATGTTCTGGCTCCTGCTGGGAATAGTGTGCAGAACCAAGG
>NW_009955564.1:0-212 GCF_000747805.2 Chaetura pelagica | reverse complement strand
CCATCCATCCATCCATCCATCCATCCCACCACCCAACCATATGTGTATCCATCCACCCAACCACATTCTCATCCATCCATCCATCTGCTCACCCACTCATACCTCCAGTTGCCCAACCATCCATCCAGACAACTACCCATCCCTCCAGCCATCTGTCCATGCCTCTGTCCATCCATCCATGCATTCCCATTCCCATTCCCATTCCCATTCCC
>NW_009955563.1:0-213 GCF_000747805.2 Chaetura pelagica | reverse complement strand
AAAAAAAAGGTATGGGGAAGAATCAATATGGGGTGGAGGCAGCACCACCCGTGGCCTCTTGCACATTGATAAAAAGCTGCCTCAGGGAGCATGAGCAACCCAGAGGGTGATGAACAGGGCAAGCAAACAGGACATGACACAGCAGTTGGCTGAGGCAGGGTGTGCTGGGAGGGTGCTCCTTTGAAGGGCTCAGCTCCAAGGTAGTCTGCACAG
>NW_009955562.1:0-213 GCF_000747805.2 Chaetura pelagica | reverse complement strand
AATGGGAGATGTCATAATGGGTGATGTCATAAAGGGAGACTTCCTAATGGGCAACATCACGAAGGGAGACATCATAGCAGATGATGTCATAATGGGTGACACCATCATGGAAGACATCATGGGTGACAGGATAAAGGGAGATGACATCATGGGTGATGTCATAAGGGAAGACTTTATAATGGGAGACATGGTTTAGCAGTGGACTTGGTAGAG
>NW_009955561.1:0-213 GCF_000747805.2 Chaetura pelagica | reverse complement strand
CCGGGGGGCTCTCGAGTCGCGCGGGCCAGCGAGCCGGGCGTCCGGCCGCGCCGCCGACTCGGGCTTTTGCCGCTCCGATTCCCCACCCCGTTACCGTGCGCCGATGGGAGGGGGGCCCCGCGGGGGGCCCCTCCGGGCGCGCGGCGCGGGCTTCCCTCTCGCTCCCAGCCCTCTCTGGGCACCCGCGCGCCGCGTGGGGGGGGGCCCCGCGGG
>NW_009955560.1:0-213 GCF_000747805.2 Chaetura pelagica | reverse complement strand
GGTGCTTAATGCCTTCTTTGCCTCAGTCTTTTGTAGTAAGACCAGTTGTTCTGTGGGTACCCTGAGCTGGAAAACAAGGACGGGGAGCAGAATAGAGCCCCCATAATCTAAGGGGAAGTGGTCAGTGACCTGATACATCATGTAGACACACACAGGTCTATGGCATTGGATGGGATGCACCAAAGAGTACTGAGGGAGCTGGCAGAAGTGCTC
>NW_009955559.1:0-213 GCF_000747805.2 Chaetura pelagica | reverse complement strand
ACATAGTGACAAAGGATGAGGAAGAGGCTGAAGTACTTAATGACTTCCTAGCCTTAGTCTTTAGTACTAAGACCAGGAGGCCAGTAGGTCTAATGATCATCCCCCTGTGCTTGGCAATGGTGAAGCTGCACCTCGAACACTGCATTAAGCTTTGCTCCCCTCGCTACAAGAAGGATATTGAAATGCTGAAGCATGTCCAAAGAAGGGCAATGA
>NW_009955558.1:0-213 GCF_000747805.2 Chaetura pelagica | reverse complement strand
TTTCATGAGAATGCTGTGGGAGACAGTGTCAGAGGCTTTATGGAAATCCATGTAGACAACATTCATTGTCTTTCCCTCACAGACCAGGTGGGTTATCTTGTCATAGATAGGACAAGAGGTTATGGTTTCAAGCTAGAGAAGGATAGACTTAGTTTGGACATGAGGAAAAAATTCTTTAATAGGAGGGTGGGGGATCACTGGAACAGGTTGCCT
>NW_009955557.1:0-213 GCF_000747805.2 Chaetura pelagica | reverse complement strand
GGAGGTTCAGATTGGATATTAAGAAAAATTTGGTGATGGAGTCACTGTCCCTTGAGGTGTTAAAAAAATGAGCAAACGTGGTGTTTCGAGACATGGTTTAGTGATCACAGGGTGTGTGGCTGATGATTGGACTTGATGATCTTGCAGGTCTCTTCCAGCCTTAATGATTCTATGAATATGGTCCAGCTTTCCTGGGCTCCCCTTCCCTCCAGG
>NW_009955556.1:0-213 GCF_000747805.2 Chaetura pelagica | reverse complement strand
CATTTGAGGAGGATGGGTCAGTATTGCTTTTTGATTTCTCAAGACACCATGGTCATTTGATGCCATATTCTTAGACACTAACGTCTGACATTTTTCAAAGTGAAATGCAGTGTGGTTGTATAACTGATGAAAATAATTGATTGTGAACACACGACATTTCAAATTATTTATTTATACTCCCATGTCAAGGTTTAACACTGGGCCAGCAATTAA
>NW_009955555.1:0-213 GCF_000747805.2 Chaetura pelagica | reverse complement strand
GGAAGGTGCTCTAAGGTCTCCCCAAAGCCTTTATTTCTCCAGGATGAACAACCCCAACTCTCAAGTCTGTCTTCATAGCAAATGTTTGTCCTCTAGAGCATGAGGCTTTGATGCTCTACAAGGACCCAGCCTGGCCAAGAGTCCCACTACTGCTAGCAGTAACAGACCCATTTTGTGGCACTCCTGCATGGTGTCTGTTGTGCAAAGTGACCA
>NW_009955554.1:0-213 GCF_000747805.2 Chaetura pelagica | reverse complement strand
CCTGGGGTCCCCCCTGGCCCCAGCACACTCAGAACCCCTCGGACAGGGGCCACGGGCAGCCCGGGCTCTGGTGTGTGCTGCTTGTGCCAAGCGTGTGCTGCCGGCGCTGGCCCTGCCGCCGGGCTGGGCCATGATTCACGCCTGCCCGGGGACGTGAGAAACGTGACGGTGACTCAGGGCTGAGGTGCTGTGGGGATACAGGGAGGGGGTCTT
>NW_009955553.1:0-213 GCF_000747805.2 Chaetura pelagica | reverse complement strand
AAAAAAAAAAACAAAACTGATGAAAAGGGCTGCAGTATCAACATTTGTATACGGTTAATGTTTTATTTAGGGTCACAACAGTGCTTCAAGAGCTCACATCACCTCTGCCAAACTTCATGTAGCATAACAAGTTTCTCCCAACGAAATAACCACAACTGCTTGCTCCAGCCATGTGTTTTGGAACATGTTTTGGTTTTTTTGTTGTTTTTTTTT
>NW_009955552.1:0-213 GCF_000747805.2 Chaetura pelagica | reverse complement strand
CCAGCAGGATCAGGGAGGTGATCCTGCCCCTGTAACTCCGCACTGGTGAGGCTGCACCTTGTGTGCTCTGTGCAGTTCTGGGCCCCCCACTACAAGAAGAACGTTTGAGGTGCTGGAGCAAGTCCACATAAAGATAACAAAGCTGGTAAAGGGTCTGGAGGACAAGTCCTGTGAGAAGTGTATGAGGGAACTGGGGTTGTTTAGTATGGAGAA
>NW_009955551.1:0-213 GCF_000747805.2 Chaetura pelagica | reverse complement strand
GAAGACAAAGCCAAGCTCTTCACAGTGGTGCTCAGTGACAAGAGGAAATGGGCACAAATTGAAACACAGAAAGTTCCACTTAGCATAAGAAACAATTTTTTATTATCAGGATAGTCAAGCACAGTTTGCCCAGAGAGATGCAAAGCTTCCAACCTTGGAGACAGCCAACACCCAAGTGGGATGGTCCTGGGCAACCTGCTCCTGCTGACCCTG
>NW_009955549.1:0-213 GCF_000747805.2 Chaetura pelagica | reverse complement strand
CATCAGCTTCAGCAGCCCTCATGCCTGAAAATGCAAACTATTTCCCTGTGCATGGGTGAGCCCTTCTGTGGAGGTTCCTCATCCCATGCCCTTCCCTTGAGCACCTTCATTTTCAGCTTCATCCCTGGGCCAACAGCAGTTTTGTAAAGCAGATAGTGCTGCTGGCCAGTGCTGCATGGCCATAGAACCACCAACAACCTGCTCCACCAGCCC
>NW_009955548.1:0-213 GCF_000747805.2 Chaetura pelagica | reverse complement strand
AATCA
Source organism: Chaetura pelagica (assembly GCF_000747805.2). Classification (NCBI taxonomy): domain Eukaryota; kingdom Metazoa; phylum Chordata; class Aves; order Apodiformes; family Apodidae; genus Chaetura; species Chaetura pelagica. The sequence goes on along the minus strand of NW_009955548.1, from coordinate 208 downwards.
TTAAAGTTGGAAAAGACATCTAAGATTGAGTCCAACCACCAACACAACTCCATCATATTAACTAAACCATGTCCTGAAGAACTATGTTCACATGTTTTTTAACACCTTCAGGGATGGTAATTCCACCACTTCTCTGGGCAGTCTGTTCTGTTGGCTGACCACTCTTTCAGTAAAAAGATCTTTTCTAATATACAATCTAAACCTCCCC
>NW_009955547.1:0-213 GCF_000747805.2 Chaetura pelagica | reverse complement strand
TTCAAACTATTGCCTTGTTTTTACTTTGCTTGAAATTTTTTCCTAACAATTTGGCTTTTCTTTCTATGTCTTATAATATATCAGTGTTTCATTGTTTTAAAAAAAGTCTTCTGCAATTACACTGCTTCTCCTTGCTCTTCGTCCCCTTTCCCATCATGAAATATATTGAACACAGTGCCAACTTGCTTTCCTGAGCTTGCTCTTCTGGGTGCT
>NW_009955546.1:0-213 GCF_000747805.2 Chaetura pelagica | reverse complement strand
GGTCACCTTCGTCATTCATGCAAGGCAACTGTATGGTGCGACACTTGTCAACGGAACACGCATGCAACTGCGGTCTGCAATTTTACAAAAAATGGGCAGCACAGCGCGAAAACATCCCGCGCGAAGACACAAATAGGAGTTACCCCAAATTCACTTATCCCGCCACAAGGGGGAGCATCGGTATCGATCTGGCAGCAGCAGTAGACGTAACAT
>NW_009955545.1:0-213 GCF_000747805.2 Chaetura pelagica | reverse complement strand
AACTCACAACCAGGGGGGAGAAGGACGTGTTCTCAAGGGGGGAGGTGGAGCTCTTGCACAGCGAGTGGTTGATGAGCTTGCTGAGCAGCTCCCGCAGCACCTTCTCCGTGGTCTTGGGCGTGGAGCGCAGCGCCTTCCACATCCTCAAGGAGACTCTGTGGGGAGGCAAGGGTTCCATCAGAGGAGACATCCGAGAGGATGGCCAGGCTGAAG
>NW_009955544.1:0-213 GCF_000747805.2 Chaetura pelagica | reverse complement strand
AGGAGCCATGGATGGATCTCATCAGGTCCCAGGGACTTGTGCACTTGCACATTCTTTAGATAGTCTCAAACCTGCTCATCTCCTACAGTGGGCATATTTTCCTTCTCCAGTCCCTGCCTTTGCCTTCTGCAATTTGGGTGCTGTGGGCAGAGCCCTTACTGCTGAAGACTGTGGCGAAAAACTCATTGAGTACTTCAGCCTTCTCTATGTCCT
>NW_009955543.1:0-213 GCF_000747805.2 Chaetura pelagica | reverse complement strand
ATCTACAGCATGAGGAACAAGGAGCTCAAGGCCACCTTTTGGAAACTGACCCAATAGCCTGTTTCACTGACAATAACCTCTCTCGCCTCTTCTGCATGTTTCCCAGGGTTTATCTTGGCCAGGAGTCTGCATTTTTCTTTGTGAGTATCACACTTTCACATACTGCTTTTTTCCTGGGTTGACTGCTTCTCTAGAGGTTTGATCCTGTTGTGT
>NW_009955542.1:0-213 GCF_000747805.2 Chaetura pelagica | reverse complement strand
GGAGAGGAGGAGGCTGAGGGGAGACCTTGTTAGTGTCTCTCAGTATCCAAGGGGCAGGTGTCAGGAGGAGGGAGTCAGGCTCTTTTCAGGAGTGCCCAGCAACAGGACAAGGGGCAGTGGGGATGAGCTGGAGCACAGGAAGTTCCCTCTGAACGTGAGGGAGAGCTTTCTAGAGAGGGTGTCCAGACCCTGGGACAGGCTGCCCAGGAGGTG
>NW_009955541.1:0-213 GCF_000747805.2 Chaetura pelagica | reverse complement strand
ATTGGCTGGATGGTCACACTCAAAGAGTTATAGTAAAAAACTCAATATACAAATGGAGATCATTGACAAGTGGCATTCATCAGGAGTTGGTGTTGGGATCTGCACTGTTTAACATCTTTGATGGCAACATGGACAGTGACATTGAGTGCCCTGTCAGTGAGTTTGCCAACAACACCAAGCTATGTGGTGTGGTCAACACACTGGAGGAAAGGG
>NW_009955540.1:0-213 GCF_000747805.2 Chaetura pelagica | reverse complement strand
CATCAACTCCGGGTGCTGTGACCTCTCCTGCATTGCCAGCCGCTACTGTGGCAACAGATGCCAGCCCTGCTAAAGCTGTTGAAAACGTCCCCTGGCAATAACCTCTTGAGACCTCAGAACATGGTGATGGGCAGGCAGTCGAGCTCATCAACACTCCATCCAGAGCTTTGTGGCATGGTTTTCTTCTTCCACTCTCATGTCTCTCTCTCTTCC
>NW_009955539.1:0-213 GCF_000747805.2 Chaetura pelagica | reverse complement strand
CATCATCCCCTTCGTGCCACTCATCCTCAAAGGTGAGGGGGGCACGGGGGCTGCCTGCAGCCCAGCTGTGGGGCAGGGTCCTGCTGCTGCCCCGCTCAGCCCTCCCTCACCCCCTGCTCGCCCCCAGATCTCACCTTCCTGCATGAAGGCAGCAAGACCCTCCTGGACGGGCTGGTCAACGTGGAGAAACTGGTGGGTGCTCCTCACTGCAGG
>NW_009955538.1:0-213 GCF_000747805.2 Chaetura pelagica | reverse complement strand
GGGATGCATTGCTCCTGAGCTTGGAGGAGGTTATCCTTGCTTATTAACCAGCTTTCTCGGGCTCCTTTTCCCTGCACGGCTTTATTCCATGGTTCTCTACCAAGTAGGTCACTGAAGAGGCCAGTGTCTGCTTTCCTTAAGTCCAGGGTAGTGTGCTTGCTGTGCACCCTCTTTGCTGCCTTAAGGATTTTGAATTCCACCATTTCATGGTCA
>NW_009955537.1:0-213 GCF_000747805.2 Chaetura pelagica | reverse complement strand
TGGGTTTGGGTTCCCCGAGGGACTCCTCTCTGCTTGTTGTTTGGACTCCTTGGAGCCTGTTAGCACAGATGTTGCAGTATCTGGCTTGGGCTTCTGTTTCCATGGGTGGTGGGTTCTGTTTCCATGGGTGGTGGATTCTGTTCTGATGTAGCAGAGCTCTGCTTGACCATAGGATGGCCTTACTCTGCTACATGGGCTCTGTGGATTGTGTTT
>NW_009955535.1:0-213 GCF_000747805.2 Chaetura pelagica | reverse complement strand
CTTGACCTTGACCCCCCGTGACCCCTGACCTCTGCCCCCAGTGGCCGAGTGGCAAAAGGCCTTTGAGGACCGACTGGCCCCCCTGCTGGCCGGGAGGGAGGCCCTGCCCGAGGAGGAGGCCCTGAGGTTGGGCAGGAAGGACCCGGAGACCGAGATCGAGAAGTTCGTGACGGCCAATACCCAGGAGCTGGGCAAGGACAAGTGGCTCTGCCC
>NW_009955534.1:0-213 GCF_000747805.2 Chaetura pelagica | reverse complement strand
CCCAGCCTCAGGGCAGTGCTCTTTGGAGGAGAAGCAGCCCTGGGCACCCCAGCAGGGAGCTCAGGCAGAAAGTGCCCCCAGCCTGCAGCACCCACCTAACACCCATCTCACTATGACACAGCAGAGGCACCAGACCATAAATCCCATGGTTTGACAGAGCAATCTCAGGACAAGCACGACAGGAATACTCATTCATTTCTCCATCCTCTGTTA
>NW_009955533.1:0-213 GCF_000747805.2 Chaetura pelagica | reverse complement strand
ACTTGTCACCATTTTCCATCTGGACTTAGAGTCACTGACCACTACCCTCTGGATGTGACCTAATCCACTGAACATTCCACCCATCAAACCCCTATCTCTCCAATTCCCTGTTTCTTGCCCATTGGTGTAGAGGAACTTCAGCTGGGCTGCTGACCATGTCACCCCTTTTATACCCTCGAGATCTTTCCTGTTTCCTGCATCCTTTATGACTTC
>NW_009955532.1:0-213 GCF_000747805.2 Chaetura pelagica | reverse complement strand
GATTTCAGGTCTGCAGGGACCAGATACCCAGAGGAAATGTGTGTCCCTCCAACACAAACTCAGCTGTAGGAGCTGTATCAGAAATTTAGACACCCAGCTCTGTTCTATTGGGAGCTCAGCATCTTGCCCTGGATTGAATCCACATGCCTATTACCACAAGAAATACATGGTTAAGGCACATGCCTATTTCAACAATAACCCATTTAAGTTGCC
>NW_009955531.1:0-213 GCF_000747805.2 Chaetura pelagica | reverse complement strand
AAATAAAATAAATATAAATAAACATTTTCTTTTTTCCTCCTTTTTGTCATTCTCCCCTTTTCTTTTTTCCTCCATTTTCTCTCTCCCCCCTTTTTATTTTTCCCTCCTTTTTCTTTTTCCTCCCTTTTCCCTTTTTCCTCCATTTTCTTTTTTCCTCCTATTTCTTTTTCCCTCCTTTTTCTCCTCCTTTTTCTCCTCCTTTTTGTCATTTTC
>NW_009955530.1:0-213 GCF_000747805.2 Chaetura pelagica | reverse complement strand
AAGTCGTGGTGATAAAACAGAAAGAAGTCCACCATCCTTGCCTACCCACTATCTGCAGCATCTAGGAAGTGATGCAAAAATGGCAACTGGTTATCTAGCTCTGCAGTGCATTTTAATGCACTGGAAAAAATTCCTATAATTGAATATACTTAGGTGGTGACCAAGCTGTTGCCCTCAGGTCACCAGGAAGGTGGTGGAGTCACCATCCCTGGA
>NW_009955529.1:0-213 GCF_000747805.2 Chaetura pelagica | reverse complement strand
TGATGTCCACTGCTCACCCTGCATCAGCTTTGCAATGACATCAGCCAGTTCTGTCAGCACCCTTGGGTGGATGGTATCTGGACCCATCAGTTTGTACAGGTCAAGCTCCTCTAATTGTTGACACACCAAATGTTCCTTCACTTACAGCAAGTTGGTGTCTGTGTCAACATGGATTTTTTTTCCTATGGCCTGGGACCCAACAGTAGTGGTAAA
>NW_009955528.1:0-212 GCF_000747805.2 Chaetura pelagica | reverse complement strand
TAGATTTCTGGGAAGCCTGGAGCCACGCAGGTGAGCTGGCAGGAGGAAGGGGTGACAATGCAGTGTCCATCTGCCCAAGCCACCTGGAGGTGACAGTGCCAGTCACCCTGGAGGGACAATGCCAGGGATGGCAGGGACAGCCCGGGGCAGCTGGGGTCACAGGGATGGGCCTGGCCTGGGCAGCAGGGAGTGATGGAGTCATGGAATGGGTT
>NW_009955527.1:0-213 GCF_000747805.2 Chaetura pelagica | reverse complement strand
CTGATCCCCTGACTGTCCTGCACTTGCCATGCGAGTGCACTCCAGGTTAACCTCTCTGTGATCTTGGGTGCACCCCACCTGGCACCATAGATCTCTGCACATCTATGTGGTGTAGCAGGTTACTGAACAACTCTTCCTGGATTGTGGGGGGATCATTCTACTCCTCGTCCCTGTCGCCTAGGTTAGGGAGTTGGATTCCCTCAACATAACTGG
>NW_009955526.1:0-213 GCF_000747805.2 Chaetura pelagica | reverse complement strand
GGGGCTCCTTCAGTGAGGTGGACTGGGCTGTAGCTGTGCAGATCCCTGGCACCTGGGTGCTCCTTCTTGCCAGAGGTGGGATCCAGCTGCTTCTTGGGAGCAGCTCCAGCCTGTGGGACAGGGGCTGCCCTGCCACCCCCAGGGCTGCCATGTAGGCAGAGCTGTGGGGGTCCTCATGGACCCTAACACCACAAGCTCAGCTCTAACCCATGT
>NW_009955525.1:0-212 GCF_000747805.2 Chaetura pelagica | reverse complement strand
GTGTGTATGTACAGGACTGCTATACAATTCACTGTGAAGGGGAACAGAGTTATTTAAACAAGCTCAGACAAAGTCAGTCTTTCCATTCCAGATATTTTCTGAAAAAACATGGTATCTTCTTGTGGACAGATAGCACTAGATACTTAATCTTTCTTGCAAATCAATTTGCAACCACAAAGATCAATTTCTAATTCATAGATAATTTTTTTTTT
>NW_009955524.1:0-213 GCF_000747805.2 Chaetura pelagica | reverse complement strand
GGCCTCCTCTGGCCTCTCTCTCCAAGGAGCTCCATGTGCTGGGGGCTATGGTGGGGGCTCCAGCACCCATTGCTCCTGCCCTGAAGCTTTCAACCACCAGATGTAAACAGCAAGTCTTGGTCTTCTGTTAATTGGGGGAAATGCAAAAGAGCCACCACCAAAATCCAGTTTGGAGTTGGGAATAAACTTTCCCCTCCTGCAGGAAGAGTTAAA
>NW_009955523.1:0-213 GCF_000747805.2 Chaetura pelagica | reverse complement strand
TAAAGCCTCTCCTTGATCCACCTCCACACTTTATTGATTGGCTTTACGGAAGAGATTATTCCACCCTGATAAAAACCACGGGGAGAAGAAAGAAGTCAACAGAGGCAAATGAAGTGAGCAATTAGTCTGGAACCCTTCAGAGGAGCTTTCCTTCCATGCAAGGTGTTAGCAGCACAATGCAGACAGAAGGACCTCCAGCAATCACAAGGTAAT
>NW_009955522.1:0-212 GCF_000747805.2 Chaetura pelagica | reverse complement strand
GAAGTCACTGACAACCTCAGCCTTCTCAATACCCTGCAGACCTGGCTCTTCCCTTTCCTTCAGGAGAGGGCCTACATTTCCCCCTGTTTGTCCTTTTTTCCCAACATACATACAAAAGCCTTTCTTACTCTTCTCTGTGACCCTGGTGAGATTTCATTCCACCTGGGATTTGGCTTTCCCAACCTGATCCCTAGCTGCTTGGACAATCTCTC
>NW_009955521.1:0-213 GCF_000747805.2 Chaetura pelagica | reverse complement strand
CATGACCATGGATTGTGAAGGGGCAGTCATTCCAGGCAACCCCAGCTGAAACAGCATGAGCAACACTTAGGGCTTTCAACACACTGGCTCTGTCCTCACCCCAGTGTTGGCAGGGAGAGGGGTGACAGGCACAGGCAACCAGAGCAGAGGGTGCTGCATGGCCCCGTGCCAACCAGCGCTCACCCACCAGACAGGCGGCTGGGCCACCACAAC
>NW_009955519.1:0-212 GCF_000747805.2 Chaetura pelagica | reverse complement strand
GCATTCTTCCCTCGCTGGATGCCTCTGCACCGTCAAGTAGGTAAGCAAGAAGATCCACCAGATCAATTCCTGGCTCCAAACCTGGTGCTACCAGCAGTACTTTGGGTTTTTTGACCATTATTTGATTTACAACACACTGAGTCTGCTGGCAACAGATGGGAAAACCCTGTCTCATGGCAGGAAAGGGTATTAGGGCAAGAGTTAGCAGGGCT
>NW_009955518.1:0-212 GCF_000747805.2 Chaetura pelagica | reverse complement strand
CAGACCCACCGCAGCCTGGACAGCAAGCTGGCCAAGAAGTGCCCCACGTGCGGGAAGGTTTACGTGTCCATGCCCGCCCTGGCCATGCACCTCCTCACGCACGACCTGAGACACGAGTGTCCCGTGTGCGGGAAGAGGTTCAGCCGACCCTGGTTGCTTCAAGGTCACCTGAGGTCCCACACGGGGGAAAAACCTTTCAGCTGTTCCCACTG
>NW_009955517.1:0-212 GCF_000747805.2 Chaetura pelagica | reverse complement strand
TTCCAGGGATGGTGACTCCACCACCTCCCTCTCTCTAGTCAATGCTCTTAAAGTTTTGTTCAGAAATCAGGAGGTAAAAATGAACTGAATTTGTCTGTTCTCGTCTTGGAAGTGCATTCAAAGTATTCCCAAGTAGATAGTCAGACCTGAAAATCCATGTTTTGGAGTCTAACTTTTAAACTTAAAACATAAGGAAATTCTGGGGGTTGAAC
>NW_009955516.1:0-212 GCF_000747805.2 Chaetura pelagica | reverse complement strand
AGCAATAGCATCTGCCAGCTCTCTTAGCACTTACAGGTGCATCCCATCAGGACCCATAGACTTAAGATGTCCTGTTTGGCTAAGTGGCCTCTAACCTTGTCCTTCCTAACAAAGAAAAGTCTTCCTTTCTCCAGACCTTTCCCCTTGCCTCCCCTCCCCCCGTGTCTAGGATTCAGGAGGGAGTTTTAGCAGTGAAGACTGAAGCAAAGAAG
>NW_009955515.1:0-212 GCF_000747805.2 Chaetura pelagica | reverse complement strand
CATCCATCCACCCACCCATCCATCCATCCACTGCAATCAATTCAACTTTTTGGAAAGGTTTCCTGGTGAGCAGCTATCAGGTCATTCTCCCACTCTCCGTGATGTGCTCCCATGAGCATTTAAGTGTTCCACAATAAGTGGAAGCATTTCAGCAAGACATAAAAGCTTCTCTGAAGTCTCAGAGAAATATTCAGAGCCCTTCCCAGGGGAGC
>NW_009955514.1:0-212 GCF_000747805.2 Chaetura pelagica | reverse complement strand
ACTCGATGATCCTGTTGGGTTCCTTCCAACTTGGCATATTCTGTGAAAAACACAATCTAATAAGCACTAATAAGCATACTTATTTGTACTGAACAATAAGTTTAAGATCATTCCAGCAATTAATTCTATTATATTTAAAGGATATTTGGCTAGTCTATGCCTTTTTTTCACCACCCCTCTTTTTTAATTTCTTTTTTCTTTTTTTTTTTTTT
>NW_009955513.1:0-212 GCF_000747805.2 Chaetura pelagica | reverse complement strand
TTTGTTTGTTTGGTTTTTTGTTGTTGTTTTTTCCTTAGTCTCTACTGCTACCATTTTTACTATCTATACTGGAAGAGCAAAACATTTTAAAGTATGGTTTCACAAGTATTACTTCCAAAATGGCCTCAGCATCTTTTAACAGGCTTCCACTTAAGAAGTTACAGATGAAACATGTTAGATGTAAGGAGAGCAAGGAAAATGAAAAAGGAAAA
>NW_009955512.1:0-212 GCF_000747805.2 Chaetura pelagica | reverse complement strand
GTGATGTCATAATGGGTGACATCATAGGTGGCGATGTCATAGTTGTCACAACGGATGACGTGATAACGGGTGACGTCATCATGGATGATGTCATAAGGGGTGAAGTCACACTTGGTGACATGACAAGGGATGACATCATCATTAATGACATCATATTTTGTGACATCATAATTTATAACAGATAGTGGGTGATGTCATAATGGGTGATGTCA
>NW_009955511.1:0-212 GCF_000747805.2 Chaetura pelagica | reverse complement strand
GAGTCCCAGACACCCTGTGCCCCCACCCCAGGGTCCCTGTCACCCCATGCCCTGCATCCCGTGGTCCCAACAACTCTACAGCCTGGGGCCCAGCACTCTGGGGTCCCTGTCACCCCGTGTCACCCCTGGGTCCCAAACACTCCGTGCCACTGGTCACCCTACCCTGTGCCACCGCCCCAGGGCTCCTGTCACCCCATACCCTGCACCTCTGG
>NW_009955509.1:0-212 GCF_000747805.2 Chaetura pelagica | reverse complement strand
GCAGTTGCCCTGATGCCTGTTGTGAGATTCTCAAAAATCTGCTCCAAAGTGGAAGAGACAAAAGAGAATGAATGAAATCAAATTGAGTTGTAGCAGGGGACAGATGGGACCCACTTGCTAATGTAACCTGGTCTATTCATGACATTCTCTTCCATGCAGAACAAGGTTCTAGTACTTGGAACTAAGATGGAAATGACATATAGTTCCCAAGA
>NW_009955508.1:0-212 GCF_000747805.2 Chaetura pelagica | reverse complement strand
CTCCCTATCCTTGGACACCTAATTTACATGCCACAACATGGATAAATATGTATTACCATGTGTCATATAATGAGCTTCTCAACAGATCTAGGGTGTGCACCCTTGTGGAGGGGTCATGCCCCGTACACCAAGCACTGAATAAATGTATCTTCTTTATAACCTGATTGGTTGTAAAGTCGTTATTCCAAACGTCAAGGGGAGGTGGGCAAAGC
>NW_009955507.1:0-212 GCF_000747805.2 Chaetura pelagica | reverse complement strand
CCTCCCACTAGATCAGGTTTCTCCAAGTCCCATCCAACTTGCCCTGGAACACTGCATTTCCTTTGAACAATTGTCCTCTGGACACAATGAGCTGTGGGGAGGCCAGGAGGAGCCTGGATGAGAAAGATGGGAGATTGGAGGGAGGGAGCAAGGCTGGCCGTGGGGCTGTAGGCTTCCTCATCTGCTGATCTGCTGAGCCTGCCAGATGGAGA
>NW_009955506.1:0-212 GCF_000747805.2 Chaetura pelagica | reverse complement strand
CATCAGCTCCCTGAGCTGTTGCTGGCCTTGGAGGCAGGCCTGCTCCAGGCCTGTTATCTGGCTCTGCAGCCCCTGGTCCCTCTCCTGCAGCCGCTCCACGTTGGCCTCAAACTGGCTGTGGCTGACAGTGCCTCCCAGGGCAGCTCTGTCAGCTTTCTAGCAGTGGGAAAAGGTAGCAGTGTTGGGGAAAGGATGGAGGCAGGACGGGAAGG
>NW_009955505.1:0-212 GCF_000747805.2 Chaetura pelagica | reverse complement strand
GTGCACTGAAACCCTGCTGTCTGATCTCACCATGGGAAGGGATGGTCATGATTTAATGCAGACAAAGGACGAGGTAACTGGCATCAGTGAAGAGCAGAGGAACCTTTATCACAGTCAAAGCATTGAGGAGTGCTGTTTTTACAAGGATGATCCTGGTATCATAGCAGAGAATGCTGAATTACACTCTGAGAGCTGCAGTGAGGCAGAAGAGC
>NW_009955504.1:0-212 GCF_000747805.2 Chaetura pelagica | reverse complement strand
CCTTTCCATGAGGAAGTGCTTCCTGATATCTAGCCTAAAACTACCCTGGCACAGCTTCAGGTTCCAAGAAGGAGACATCCAAGTCAAACATACAGGTTGAAAAGTAGCTTATGGATGTGGCAATGAAGTGGTCTCATAGAATCATGTAACAGTGTGGATTGGAAGGGACCTTAGAGATAATTTAATTCCAGCCCCCCTGCATGGGCAGGGAC
>NW_009955503.1:0-212 GCF_000747805.2 Chaetura pelagica | reverse complement strand
GGGAACAGCCTGGTCTGCACAGAGCAGCCCTGAGGAGAAGGGCTTGGGGGCTGTTGGGGGAGGAGAACCTCAACATGATTAGGAGAACCTCAACATGAGGAGAGCCTTAACATGACCCATCAAAGCCAAACATGTCCTGGGATGCCTCAAAAGAACCTTGAGGGTGTTGGGTGAGGAGAATCTCAACATGACCCATCCAAGCCAACTGTGTC
>NW_009955502.1:0-212 GCF_000747805.2 Chaetura pelagica | reverse complement strand
ATGGTTGGACTTGATCTTGAAGGTCTTTTCCTTGATGATTCTATGGTTCTCTAAGTTGATTTTCAAGTCAGTGGTAGAAACAGAAAGGTACAATGAGTTGAGAACAGTTTTCTGAGTTTAATTAGATATGTGCCACTTAAACCACTAAAAGAAGATACCCCTCTGCAATGTGTAGAAGAGGGTTGAGAACTCCCTTAGTTTACAAGGGGGGG
>NW_009955501.1:0-212 GCF_000747805.2 Chaetura pelagica | reverse complement strand
TAGTTACCATAACCAATATTTTGTTTGCAAAAACCCAGACATACACAAAGGCTCTGAACTCACCAGTTATGTTCTAAAAGTAGCAGCAGTGTATCAACCAGCTGTATTTTACCTGTTAACAACTGTAGTCCTGAAAACCTTCAGTCTTCGCCTTAAAGCTCCTTCATCAGGTGTCCTGTTAACATGGTGTGGCATTCAGGATGTACAGTGCT
>NW_009955500.1:0-212 GCF_000747805.2 Chaetura pelagica | reverse complement strand
GTGGGTTTGTGCAAACTGCATGAAGTTCAACGAGTCCAAGTGCAAGGTCCTGCACATTAATCAGGGCAATTCCAAGCACAAGTACAGGCTGCGCTGAGAATGGTTTGAGAGAAGCTCTGAGGAGGACTTGGGGCTGCTGGTTCATGAGAAGTTCAACATGAAAAGCTAACAATGTGGACTTACAGCTCAGAAAGCCAACCATATCCTGGGCT
>NW_009955499.1:0-212 GCF_000747805.2 Chaetura pelagica | reverse complement strand
CTCCTTCCTTGCCTATCCCTTCTGAAAATTGCAGCACTCCAGTTGTGTGAGTCTTCCTACCGTGCTTCTGTGATGGCAACTATTTCATAGTCTTCTTGCTGGCCTCCAGCTCTTCCTGTTTGTTGCATATGCTGTGTGCATTGGTGTAGATGCCCTTCAGCTGGCCTCATTGTCATGCCACCTTTTTGGGGGAACAAGCCCTAATTCCCACC
>NW_009955498.1:0-212 GCF_000747805.2 Chaetura pelagica | reverse complement strand
CAGCCACCAGCTGGATTTAACTCTCTTTATCACAACTCATTGGGCCCAGCCATCCAGCCAGTTTTTGATTCACCAAAGAGTCCACCTGTCTATGCGATGGGTCCCTGGTTTCTCAAGGAGAATACTGTGGGAGACTGTGCTAAAGGCCTTACTAAGGACCAGGTAGATAACATCCACTGCTTTCCCCTCATCCAATAGGTGGGTCACCTGGT
>NW_009955497.1:0-212 GCF_000747805.2 Chaetura pelagica | reverse complement strand
ACCAGAACTGGCAAGCATTATTTTACCATTGCAGGACCCCTAACATACCCATCTGCTGGCCTTTATTAGTGGTTCTGGAAGCAGCAAGGACTAAATATAATCCCAATGATGTTCCTTGATGCAGCTGGCAAAGCTGTTTGAGCAAAGGAAACATCCGTGCTCTTAGTCCAATGTCTAGTGCACTTACAAAAATCACTATGCTGGAACACCTC
>NW_009955496.1:0-212 GCF_000747805.2 Chaetura pelagica | reverse complement strand
TGCTCTTCCCAGGGAGAGCACCCCAGGGCCTACTTCTGGTTTGCAACACTTGAGCTGAGAAAGGAGCTGTGCGAGTCTCTCTGCAGCAAGAATAGCACCTGCCATCTCAGGACACAGCACAGTTGTCCAGCTCCTACGTGGCAGCACCTCGTGCTGAGCTATAGAAGGCAACCGACCCGCCCAGGAATGTCTTGGGGCGCTATTAGTGGAGC
>NW_009955495.1:0-212 GCF_000747805.2 Chaetura pelagica | reverse complement strand
GACTCCTTGTAAAAAGGCAGTCTCCATCTTCATGGTGAGCTGATGTCATAGCTGCTGCTGCAGCTGCCTTCACCCCAGGTGCTTGTTCCTTTGCTTCACCATCAGGCAGAGCTTTTTCCAGTCCAGTTGTGGAAGAAGAAAATTAGGGTGTTTTGGTTTGTTTTTTTTTGCTGTTGATGAAAACGTTAGTGATTTTCCTGCCCCCTGGAGCA
>NW_009955494.1:0-212 GCF_000747805.2 Chaetura pelagica | reverse complement strand
CAGTCCTTCAGGAACAGACTGCTCCAGCATGCGTCCTCCACAGAGTCACAAATTCTGCCAGCAAACTTACTCAGCATGGAGTCCCCTCTCCATGGGTCCCCAGACCCTGTCAGTATCCTGCTCTAGCATGGACTTCCTACATGGTTACAGCATTCTTCAGGCATCCACCTGCTCTGGCATGGTATCCTCCATGGGCTGCATTGGATATCTTC
>NW_009955493.1:0-212 GCF_000747805.2 Chaetura pelagica | reverse complement strand
TCCAACCCCTAGGATTCTATAATTCTATGACCCAGTGATGCTGTGAGTGCTGCACCTCTGCCTGCAAGTCCTGTCCCTCGTGTTGCCCCTCCTGCCTGGCAGGGTGGCAGCTGCCATTCCCCCACCATCACCCTGCAGGAACAGGTTCCCAGGGGGAGCATCTCCTGGGCTTCCAAAGATGAGGAAGGCTGAAGTTTTATCCGCAGAGTGGA
>NW_009955492.1:0-212 GCF_000747805.2 Chaetura pelagica | reverse complement strand
TTGCAGTCATCTCTAGATCACTGAGCTGCTTAAAGACTGCAACAATTAAGTACTTGTGTTATCCCATTTATCTTTATAACTCTGTGCTTCAAGTAAAACACTCATTTAAGTCCTTCTCTGGAAAAACGGGAGACATCGTCATCTCCACCGGGATGATAGAGAGTTCTATTGATGCCTATTCCTTTGGGATATTGAAAAAAACCAGAGAAAAT
>NW_009955491.1:0-212 GCF_000747805.2 Chaetura pelagica | reverse complement strand
GGATTTGATGGATGGACCACTTGGTGGATAGATGGTCTCACTCAAAGAGTAGTCATCGAAAGCATAATATCTAAATGCAGATCAGTGACCAGTGGAGTTCCTCAAGAGTTGGTACCAAGGCCAGTAGTATTTCTTTGTTGGCGACATGGACAGAGGAATTGAGTGCACCCTCAGCAAGTCGGCTGATGACACCAAGCTGTGTGGTGCAGTTG
>NW_009955490.1:0-212 GCF_000747805.2 Chaetura pelagica | reverse complement strand
CCACTGACATAAGGGACAACAAAAAAAGTTTGCACAAATACATTACCAGTAAAAAAAGAGGCAGGGAGAATCTTCACAATTTACTGGATGTGGGGGTGAAAATTGCAACCAAGAAGGATGAAAAGGAAAAGGCTTAGTGCCTTCTTCACCTCTGTCTTTACTAGTCAGACCAGCTACCCCAAGGGTGTTCAGCCTTCTGAGCTGGAAGATAA
>NW_009955489.1:0-212 GCF_000747805.2 Chaetura pelagica | reverse complement strand
TGGGACATTTTGGGGTCATTTTGGGACATTTGGGGCCATTTTGGGGTCATTTTGGGACATTTGGGGACATTTTGGGGACACTTGGGGACCTTCCAGCACCTCTGAGGGGGCTCAGAACGTCCCCTCAAAGCCCCACGGAGCCACTTTGTCCCCACTTGGGGACCCCCAAAACTACCTTGGGGACACTTGGGACACTCAGGGACATCTTGGGG
>NW_009955488.1:0-212 GCF_000747805.2 Chaetura pelagica | reverse complement strand
AATCACAGAATATTAGGGGTTGGAAGGGACAGTCAATGATATAAAAGTTGCTGACAGGTCACAGGAACTTGACCTAGTCTATTACCCTAAGAAAATAGTTGAGCAGTATAGAATTTGCACTATGCCTGGGATTTCACTGCAAAATGACAGCATTAAAAAATTAAATAATAATTAACAACAATTATTATTGTTATCGTTATTATTATTATTAT
>NW_009955487.1:0-212 GCF_000747805.2 Chaetura pelagica | reverse complement strand
CTGCAGCCTTGAGAGCAACTGAGAAGAGTGCTGCCTGCCTGCTGGGAGGGACCCAGGCTGCAGTGCTGCTACAGCTCCACGGAGACAGGCTTTTTTGGCCTGGCACAGAGCTGGTCCGGCTGCTGCTGCAGCTGGTTACACCTGGCAAAAGAAGCACGTTGCTGTGGTAGGGTGCAGACAAAGGCAGAGAATGCCTAGCTGGTGGTCCAGGG
>NW_009955486.1:0-212 GCF_000747805.2 Chaetura pelagica | reverse complement strand
TCTTTTGATACAGCCCAGGATGTGATTGGCCCTCTGGCCTGCAAGCACACATTGTGTGCACATGTCTGACTTTTCCTCCACTATTATCCCCAAGTCTGTTTCTGCTGGGTTGCTCGCTATTACATCATCCCCCATCATGTATTGACAAGATGCCCTTGCCCATGTGCAGGACCTTGCACTTGACCCACTTCTCTAGCTTGTCCAGGTCCCTC
>NW_009955485.1:0-212 GCF_000747805.2 Chaetura pelagica | reverse complement strand
TGTGCCCATTGCCTCTGGTCCTGTTACTGGGCACCACTGACAAGAATGTGGTCCTGCCCTCTTTACATCCTTCCTTTGAGTATTTATATACATTAGTGAGCCTTCTCGAAGGTAACTGATTCCAGATCTCTCAGCCTTTCTGCGTATGTGACAGGCTCCTGACATCTTTGTAGCCTTCATGGGACTCTCTCCATTATGTCCATGTCTCTCTT
>NW_009955484.1:0-212 GCF_000747805.2 Chaetura pelagica | reverse complement strand
GGGGTAAGGAGGAGATAAGGGGGGGACCCCCAAAACCCCCCCTGTGTATGGGAGGGAAAGGGGGGAACCCCAAAACCCCCCCCTGTGTAAGGGGGGACCCCAAAACCACCCCTATGTATGGGGGGGACCCCAAAAGCCCCCTGGTTATGGGGGGGACCTCAAAACTCCCCCTGTGTAGGGGGGGGAAAGTGGGGGGCACCCTAACCCCCCCC
>NW_009955483.1:0-212 GCF_000747805.2 Chaetura pelagica | reverse complement strand
ACTCTCTGGCTCCACTATTTCCACCGATTCATTATTCCTTTCTTGCCACTGTCCCTAACTATGGTTTTCGTGCTCTCTTTGTGGAGGGGCTACCTCTAATTCTGGTCCTGCTTCATCTTCTGGTACCATACATTTAATATACCTTTTTCCAATATCACACGCGGAGCAACATTTATTTGTCTTTTTGTTTTCAGAAGTTAAAGCCATTACTA
>NW_009955482.1:0-212 GCF_000747805.2 Chaetura pelagica | reverse complement strand
TGCAAAGAAAAGCCGTTCAGAGGCCATCAATGGAGACCACCAGGCCAACACTGCTGGAGCCTGCCCTGCCTGCAGCTCGGTGCTGAGCACTGCGGAGGGACAGGCAGGAGCCAGCAGCTGCACTTGTGGCTCTGGCTCAGAGGCTCTGAGAGCAGATAAGACAGCAGAACAGCCTGTCCCCGCCCTCATCATCCTGCCCTCCTCCAAGCTGT
>NW_009955481.1:0-212 GCF_000747805.2 Chaetura pelagica | reverse complement strand
GTCAATTACAACCAGGTGCCAATCCATAGGTAACATGGTCAAGAGGGGGAGACTGGGTTGTAGGGCTCCCATGGGCCACATTTGTTTATTCACTTCTCGGAGGTCATGAAGGAGACGCCATTTTCCAGACTTATTAGGAATGACAAAAATAGGCGTATTCCAAGGACTCGTAGAAGGTTTAATATGACCTTGCTGCAGTTGTTCCTTAACTA
>NW_009955480.1:0-212 GCF_000747805.2 Chaetura pelagica | reverse complement strand
CAGGTACATGGGGTGGGTGGTGGGGATGGACATGGCCAATGGGATGTGTTTTGGAGATGGACGTGTCCAATGGGATGTGTTTTGGGGATGGATTTGCCCAATGGGATGTGTTTTGGGGGTGGACATGTCCAATGGGATCTGTTTTGGGGGTGGACGTGTCCAATGGGACGTGCTTTGGGGATGGACATGTCCAATGGGATGTGTTTTGGGGG
>NW_009955479.1:0-212 GCF_000747805.2 Chaetura pelagica | reverse complement strand
GATGGCCCACAGGACAGAGACCAGGGAGACAGAGTCCCTCCCACTGTAAGCAAAGACAAAGTCTTTTGTCTTCAGGACAGCATGGCTTTACTAGGGGCAAATCCTGCTTGACCAACCTAGTGGGTTTCTACAATGGAATGACTGCGTCAGTGGACAAGGGAAGACATATGGAGGTCATCTCTCTGGACTTCTGCAGGGCCTTTGACATGGTC
>NW_009955478.1:0-211 GCF_000747805.2 Chaetura pelagica | reverse complement strand
TGCTGAGCAGCCCCTGGAGAAGCCTCTCCCCACCTTCCCCAAACACCTCCTGCCTCTTCTCCTCCAGGACACACCTTTTAAACTGCCAACTTGGTGATCCTTCTCTCTCATTCATCTCACCAATTAATTCATTCACCTCTAATGAACATGAGCTCTAATGAGCTTTAATAATAAATAGAATATATAATAATAATAATAATAATAATAATAA
>NW_009955477.1:0-212 GCF_000747805.2 Chaetura pelagica | reverse complement strand
AGAGAGGAGATGATACAAACATTCTTCAAGTCTTCAGGGTGTCTCCTCAGGCAAGTGAGGAAATACAGTCCCTTGAGATCCCACATTGTATGGACAACTTTGCTCCTCACTTCCCCAGCCTCACTATTTTTGTCATTGACCACCTGAGATTTACATCCCCACTCCTTGCATTAGATTTCTCCTCTGCAGCTGGATGTTACAGCTCCACTGCA
>NW_009955476.1:0-212 GCF_000747805.2 Chaetura pelagica | reverse complement strand
ACCAGACCACCGTGACCTCTCAAATATGATGTTGCAGAGGCCTACAACTGCATCCGCCAGCTTCCTCTGGACCTGGGGGTGGGCCCCAGCAGGTCCCATAGACTTGTGCTCCTTCAGGTTGTCCCAAACCTGTTCTTTTCCTACAGTGTGAGGGGGTGCTTTGTTCTCCCAGTCCCTGCTCAGACCTGCTGTGGCCTTTGTGATGAGGCTGG
>NW_009955475.1:0-212 GCF_000747805.2 Chaetura pelagica | reverse complement strand
CCCAAGGGGCTCTATTCACCGAGTGCTGCAAGGGGCAGCCTGCTGCTCGACAGGCTTCCCCTCGCCTCAGCTGCACCTCCAGCTCCAAGCTGGCTGCACAGCCCCTGGAATGCTGCCACTCTTGTTACGGGAGTGGTTTTACAGCCTCTTTCTAGAAAGGGGTTGGTGGGTGAGCCATGAGTTAATTTCAGATCTTGTATATTAAAATAAAA
>NW_009955474.1:0-212 GCF_000747805.2 Chaetura pelagica | reverse complement strand
CTGTCTCGGCAGGGTGAACTGAAATCCAGCATGGGACCAGGAAATGGAACTGCAATTACTGAGTTCATCCTGGAGGGTTTCTCAGGGCTTGATCACAGGCTGCAGCTATTTCTCTCTCTGATCCTTCTGCTCATATACCTGACAACAGTGATGGGGAACGTGACCATCATTTTCCTTGTGTGCATGGATCACCGCCTGCAAACCCCCATGTA
>NW_009955473.1:0-212 GCF_000747805.2 Chaetura pelagica | reverse complement strand
GGGAAAAAATAATAATTTAACTTTCTGTCTCTTTTTTCTCCTTTAGGAAGTAGATTTTTCACACAATCAAATACCTCAAATGCAAGATTTGTCAGCATATCAGTCCCTTACCAAACTCCTGCTGGATTGTATCCTTTATGGAAACTTGAATGGGGGACAAGTGGCTTGTTTGCTTTCTGAGCAGCTGTTGGTTTCAAATAGATACCTGTTGT
>NW_009955472.1:0-212 GCF_000747805.2 Chaetura pelagica | reverse complement strand
ATTAAAATTCAGAAAGAAATTAAAAATTAAAATAAATTTCAGGAAGAAATTAAATTAGAATTAAAATTCAGAAAGAAATTCAATTAAAATTCAATTATTTGAATGAAAAAAAAGAAGAAACTCAATGTCATGTTCCCTGTTTTCCACAAACAGGATCTCACCCTGAAAAATTCCCATTTGATTTAAAAACAGGGGGGGAAAAAAAAAAGAAT
>NW_009955471.1:0-212 GCF_000747805.2 Chaetura pelagica | reverse complement strand
CAGCCACAGGGAAGGTCATTCCTGCCTGAGCTGTGATACACATCTGAGAGAAGGTTAATAAATATTTATAGGCCTAAATGCTCAGAGGTGCAAACAATCAAGTCTTTTGCAAATGTCACAGGATGTGGTAGAGTCTGTGCAGGTCCCTGCACACGACAGCAGTGTGGGCTGCTCCTGCTTCTGCTAACAGAGAGCACAAACTGCACTGACTT
>NW_009955470.1:0-212 GCF_000747805.2 Chaetura pelagica | reverse complement strand
CTTTATGTTCACAAGACATGGTACTCATGGGAAACTTCAACTATCCTGATATCTGTTGGGGGAACAACTCTGCAAAACACAAACTATCCAGGAGGTTCCTAGAGTGCATGGAGAACAACTTCCTTTTCTAAGTAATTGGGGAACCATCAGGGACAGATGCTGTGCTGGACCTTGTTCTCAGCAACAAGGAAGGGCTGGTGAGGGATGCCAAG
>NW_009955469.1:0-212 GCF_000747805.2 Chaetura pelagica | reverse complement strand
TCAATGTTACTTTCTTGTAAACTGCTGAGAAAAGAGGAGAAAGTTCCCAATCTTTTGTCAGCATTTCTCATCTCCTACAAAAAAAAGAGAGATAACTCTTCACTGGTGAGATCACAGGCGTTCATGAGAACAATGAGCAGAAAAAAATTTTGTCTCCTCCAGAAAAATACCTTTTCCAGCAGCAAGTGCTGGAGCATCCACTGCTCTGACAT
>NW_009955468.1:0-211 GCF_000747805.2 Chaetura pelagica | reverse complement strand
GCCTGTTCCAGTGTTTAATTACCCTTTCAATAAAGAAGTTTATTCTAATACTCCATCTAAATCTCCCCTGGAGCAACTTGAGGCTAATTTCCTCTCATCCTATTACTTGTTACTTGGGAGAAGAGACCACTGCTCACCTCACTACAACCTCCCTTCAGGCAGTGACAGAGAGCAATAACATCTCTCCTCAGCCTCCTCTTCTCCAGGCTGA
>NW_009955467.1:0-211 GCF_000747805.2 Chaetura pelagica | reverse complement strand
TTTACAGAAATCATCTGGCCTACAGCAGCCAGCTAGCATAAATATCTGTTTTGAAGTAATCTGGAGGATTCCCAGTCCCACATGAGCACGTGTCAATCATGCAGACCAGTTGCCCCACAAAGCACCTGGTGGACTTTGCAACATACTAGAGATTAGGCTGATGGCTCTCTGACTTCTTCCTACATCTTGATTTCAGTAAAGCATTTGACAC
>NW_009955466.1:0-212 GCF_000747805.2 Chaetura pelagica | reverse complement strand
AGGCATATTGAGAGATAGAGTGTCCTGCTACTCAGTGAGAGCACAGATATTATAGTGTAGCTCAGTGCATAATGTCAAATAATTCATTTCAAGAAGAAATACAACACTGTTTTAGAGTGGGCTCGGGGATTCCTTTCATGGCTCAAGTGATATGATGTAATATGATATAATCAAGCACATGCAATTTATTAAGCTGCAGATTCCTAGCAAAA
>NW_009955465.1:0-211 GCF_000747805.2 Chaetura pelagica | reverse complement strand
CCCCGTTGGGGTTGGTGCCCCAAGAAGGGGCCCTGGAGCTCCAGGGGCTCCCCGGGGTCTCCCACCAGGAGCTGTTCCCCATGGACAGGGGGTTCTGGGAGCGGGAGGTGCGGGAGTTGAGGGGCTACTACCTGGAGAACTTCGGGGAGGACCTGCCCGGGGAGGTGATGGGGCAGCTGGAGGGGCTGGAGAGGAGGTTGGGGGGCAGCAG
>NW_009955464.1:0-211 GCF_000747805.2 Chaetura pelagica | reverse complement strand
AAGATCATCAAGTCCAACCATCTGCCCTACATTCCATAACCACTAAACCATCTGAAACACCATGTCTACCTATTTTGTTAACAGCTCCAGGGTGGTGCCACCACCACCTCCCTGGGCAGTGCAGGCAGCTCCTGAGCACCTCAAAGATTAAGGGCTCAAGGGCAGGAGCCCTGACTTTCTAGCCTGGCAGAAGAAGATGGTCCCTCTCCAA
>NW_009955463.1:0-211 GCF_000747805.2 Chaetura pelagica | reverse complement strand
AGGTCCCACCAACCCCCCAGAAGGTCCCACCTCATCCACCAGGACAGTGTCCCCAATGAACATGGCGTAGGTCTTCTCCTCTGGCTTCTTGCCCTCCTTGTTGGGCAGGTCTGAGAAGCCCACGTTGATGCTGAAAACCATCCCTGGAGAAGGAGAAGAAGGGGGAGAAGGTTCTAGCACCAGGTTTTGGGTGGTGGGACCAAGTTTTGAG
>NW_009955462.1:0-211 GCF_000747805.2 Chaetura pelagica | reverse complement strand
GCCAGATTCATGCTGTCCAGCAGCTGAAAGAAACCCAGCAATGAGGGGTAGGCAGAGCTGGCGGAGCTCCCTGCTCCCCCCAGCAGCTGAGATCAAGGGCATGGGGGCTTTTCCTGGGAACTCACAGTCAGGAAAAAAAAGTCCTCTGTGCCAGTGGAGAAGAGCATCTTCTGCTTCTGCTTCTGGTGTCGGGTGAGCAGATCGGGCAGAA
>NW_009955461.1:0-211 GCF_000747805.2 Chaetura pelagica | reverse complement strand
CCATCTGCCCCTCAGCACCGCCAGCATGCCTGTCCTCAGCACAGGATGGGCTTTGTCTCTGCAGGGTTGTGCTTCTGGCTCAGCTCTTGTGAGGAGAGAGACTGAGAGGACTGGGAGCCGAGGCTGTCACTGGGGTCATGGAGTGCTGGTTTCTGCCAGGCAGATGGAGACAACAGCATTATAGTTATTGTTACTCTTATTGGTATTGCTA
>NW_009955460.1:0-211 GCF_000747805.2 Chaetura pelagica | reverse complement strand
GGGGCAGTTCCCATGCACACCTTTGATGCTGTAGAGAAAGAAAGCAAACCCACCTCTGCTGCAGTCCTCCAAGTGTGGAGTGACCAGGCAGCCCAGCCATGGCTCCAAAGGTTACCCAAAGAAGTTGTGGATGTGCCACCATCGGAAGGGTTCGAGGGCAAAGACATGGCCTGTGAAAATAAGCTCTCCCCACTGTAGGAGAAGAGCAGGT
>NW_009955459.1:0-211 GCF_000747805.2 Chaetura pelagica | reverse complement strand
GGACCCAAGGGAATGGTAGGAAGATGTGCAAGGGGAAGGGTTAGGTTGAACATTAGGAAGCGATTCTTCATCCAGAGTGTGAAGCAGGAGTGGAGGAGGTGGAGCAGGTGGAACATTGGAATAGGCTCCCCAGGGAAGCAGTAATGGTACCGTGCCTGACGATATTCAATAAACATTTGGACAACACCCTCAAGGACATGGTGTGAACTTT
>NW_009955458.1:0-211 GCF_000747805.2 Chaetura pelagica | reverse complement strand
AATTTACATTTCAGCTGCACCTTCTCCTTGACTGCAGATGGATCTTGATCTGGGAAGGGTCCTTTTATCAATCACAGCTTTCCTTATTCTGGTGGAAATGAGGAGATGAACTCCTGTTTCCAGGTAGGAGACCACTGAGTTTTGCTCCAGAGGTAACAGTGAGTGGTTTTTTTGCATGTCTCATCATCTTGGGAAAGGAGATGAGATGATA
>NW_009955457.1:0-211 GCF_000747805.2 Chaetura pelagica | reverse complement strand
ACTGATGTAGTCAATCCATCATAGAAGGCTATCACATTGGTTAGGCAAGATATTCCCTTGTTGAAGCCATGCTAACTGTCATGAATCACAGTCCTATCCTCCATGTGTTTAAGCATAGCTTCTAGGAGAATCTGTTCCATGATCTTCCGCAGCACAGAGGTGAGGCTGACAGGTCGGTATTTCCCAGAGTCCTCCTTTCTACCCTTTTAAA
>NW_009955456.1:0-211 GCF_000747805.2 Chaetura pelagica | reverse complement strand
CCTTCATCCCCAGTTGGCCAGTCTCTTGTTCGTGGGTCTCCCCTGCCAATCAGGCAGGGACTCTCTTCCCGTCCTGCTGCACCTTCCTGGCCAGGGTTGCTGTTTGCCACACTGTTGTGGTTTTCCAGCCTTTGCTCCTGCCTGGGGGCTGGATACTCCCTCATAGAATCTGAGATGATATGTGGCAGAGGAGGCAAGCAGACAGGAGAGG
>NW_009955455.1:0-211 GCF_000747805.2 Chaetura pelagica | reverse complement strand
ACAGCTACCTGAAAGGAGGTTGTAGCAAGTTGGGCACCATTCTCTTCTTCCAAATAACAAGGGATAGGACAAGGGTAAATGGCCTCAAGTTTCAGTAGGAGAGAATTAGATTGGATATTAGAAAAAATTTTCTTCACTGAAAGGGTTATCAAGAAGTGGAACAGTCTTCTCAGGGAAGTAGTGGAGTCACCATGCCTGGAGGTATTTAAAA
>NW_009955454.1:0-211 GCF_000747805.2 Chaetura pelagica | reverse complement strand
TGAGACCTCCTGGTCCTCATCCTGTTGGAAGATCCAGCAACCAGAGATGCTGCTCAAGCCCCTTGATGGTTCCATCTCAGGGGAGCAGCACAGCCCTGCACCATGGACAGGAGCAGAGCAGCTCTGACCTCAGGGCTGTGCAGTCCTTCCTGATGTCTGGCAAACCTCAGTGCCATTTGAAAGGGCTTTTCTTGTGACATGATGCCCACAC
>NW_009955453.1:0-211 GCF_000747805.2 Chaetura pelagica | reverse complement strand
GTCCTAAAACTTCAGACCTGGAGACAAACCCTGGCTAAGGGCACCTCAGTCCCTTGGCCTCATGTTTCCATTTGACTTTGCCACCAAGCAGTGATGGAGAACCTGCTGCTCACAACATTCCTCAAGGGCTCCTCTGACTGCTCTTGCTTCAGGGGCAGAAAGGGATAAAAAATTCAGATCCCAGATGTTTAACCCAAGCAGGCCCCATCCA
>NW_009955452.1:0-211 GCF_000747805.2 Chaetura pelagica | reverse complement strand
AGCAGGACTAAGGAAGTGATTGTCCCCCTGTCCTTAGCACCGACTGGTGCAGCTGCACCTTGCGTGCTGTGTTCAGTTCTGGACCCCTCAGAAGGACACTGAGGTGCTAGATCAAGTCAAGAGAAGGGCATCAAAGCTTGTGAAGTGTCTAGAGCATAAGACAAGATTGGAAGGAACTGGGGTTGTTTAGCCTGGAGGAGAGGAGGCTGAG
>NW_009955451.1:0-211 GCF_000747805.2 Chaetura pelagica | reverse complement strand
GATGGCCTCTGAGTCAGCAGGTCCTCCCAGGACAACCTCACCTGTGTCAGAGCACAGAAACAGGGACCTGTGCAGCAAAAATAAGATTTCTGAGGGTTTTCCATGTGGGACCCACATGCCCTCACACCTATCTGGGTGGCCTGAGGGTCTCCAAGACCCCATGGATGCTGGCAGCACCCTTCAGGAAGGGTGTCCCCTCTTGAGTCATGCC
>NW_009955450.1:0-211 GCF_000747805.2 Chaetura pelagica | reverse complement strand
CACGTGTCTCTGTGTGTCCCCTGTGTGTCCCCACGTGTCTCTCCCACCCTCGTCCCTGGGTGTCCCCACCTCTGTCCCCACACGTGCCCGTGTGTCCCCACTGTCCCCAGGCACATCCCCAAACGTGTCCCCACCTGTGTCCCCATCCTGGTCCCTGGGTGACCCCAGGCAGGTCCCCAAGCATCTCCCCACATGTCCCTGGGTGTCCCCA
>NW_009955449.1:0-211 GCF_000747805.2 Chaetura pelagica | reverse complement strand
TCTAAGGAAGGTTCTAGGTGGGTCTAGGTGGTCTCTGGGCCCCACCTGGCTCTCCACCAGCATGGCCATGTCCACGAACATGTCGTGCAGCTCCCGGATACTGGTTTCCAGTTTGATGATCTCGTTGTGCCGCGTCTCGATCTCGTTCAGGGCCTGCTTGGTCATCTGGGAGTCCATCTTGATCTGGGGGGGACAGGGAGGGGTGGGGGAG
>NW_009955448.1:0-211 GCF_000747805.2 Chaetura pelagica | reverse complement strand
CAACACTGGCCTCTCTACAACCTCCCTTCATGTGGTTATAGAGAGCAATAAGATCTCCCGTGAGCCTTCTCAACAACCCCAGTTCCTGAGGTACTTGACACTTGGTCTTGTTAAACCTCATCCCACTGACTTCAGCCCATTGATCTAACCTGTCCGGATCTCTCTGCAGTTCCTTCCCAACCTTGAGCAGATCAACACTCCAGCTCAATTT
>NW_009955447.1:0-211 GCF_000747805.2 Chaetura pelagica | reverse complement strand
CTTCGCTGCAGTGTCTGCAAGTTTTATTCCATCAGACTCTGGTTCCTTCAGGAACAACCAGGCAGCTGTCAAAAAATGGGAGACAAGCCCCAAGACCCCTCATCTCGTGTTTCTCTGCCTGAGGTAGCTGAGGTTTACAAAAGGAGAGTTCCTTCAACACTCCAGGGTGTTTTTAAATAGAATTTACCTTGCTGAGACAGCAAGTTAAGTT
>NW_009955446.1:0-211 GCF_000747805.2 Chaetura pelagica | reverse complement strand
CCCTTCCAACCCCTATGATTCTATGATTATGTATTTACATGTATTTATATCTATTTCTAACTATTTATGTATTTATCTTATTTATCTAAACACTAATTTCTTCAAATTGGAAAACCAGAAAACCTTACGAGATCAGGTTCTTCAGTTAAAAATCCTACACTCATGTTAGATTTCCATCCCCAGATGTTCACAAAACAGAGACGGAAAAAAA
>NW_009955445.1:0-211 GCF_000747805.2 Chaetura pelagica | reverse complement strand
GAGTGCTCTTGTGACTCTTAGTGGGACTAACATTACTCTGTATTTTCAAAAGTTGCCAATACCTTCGCTAAGGCTTTTACAATCACTTCATCACCTGTCTGTAGGTCACTGAGTACAACTTTAGAAGGTCAACTAACAGAATCATCATCATAATACAATGGGTTGGAAGAGATCTTAAAAATCGTCTAGTTCCAACCCCCCTGCATGGGCA
>NW_009955444.1:0-211 GCF_000747805.2 Chaetura pelagica | reverse complement strand
ACTGTCTAGCAAAACATCTAAAAGACCTTAACATTTCTCAGTGGTTGTAGCACTACACTTAAAATGATCAGCCTATGAGAGACTGAGACCTGTTCAAAATCAATAGACTCATGCAGTTAGAGAACAACATACTATGAGCTCCAAAACAGATTGCTTGGTTAATTCTTAAAAGAAAATAAAAATATGAAATGACAGTGGAGAAAAGCTTTTT
>NW_009955443.1:0-211 GCF_000747805.2 Chaetura pelagica | reverse complement strand
AGGCCCACACATGGCTGGATTGCTGGCTACAGTTGCAGAATATCTCTAAGTCTTGACAGACAGACAACAGGACACCAGAAAGAAGAATCCTCTTATACATTACTTCATATGTGATGCAAGAAAAACAGTAGCAATATTCAGGTTTTTGATATTTATACTGAAGAAGAGACTGTGATTAACAGCTGAACCCTACAGTCCTGAGGGAAAAAAA
>NW_009955442.1:0-211 GCF_000747805.2 Chaetura pelagica | reverse complement strand
GGACACAAAACGCCTGCTCTGCTCGGGGGATGGTCCATGCTTTTACCACTTGTCTCCTCATCCGCATCTGGAAGGGCAAATGGGAACGTTAGCCCGTCCTGTGTGCCACTGCTGAGCTGGCAGCACGTCTGATGTGGCCAGAAAGTTCCCCTTGCCCTCAGTGCCGGTGCCTGGAGGCAGGCTCCCAGCCTTTGGGATAGGCTGTCCCTCC
>NW_009955441.1:0-211 GCF_000747805.2 Chaetura pelagica | reverse complement strand
GTGCCAGTGGTGAGTGTTGGGGCATCCCAGAGGTCCTACCGCCCCCAGCACCTCCTTGCTACTGGTGACGTCACAGCCACCCCCCTGTCACATCAACCCGTCCCCTCAGGGGGTGGTCCCCCAAGGGGCTCACCTTGCCACTTTCTGTAGGATCACTTTCAGTGTGAGGAGGAGGAGGAAGGCTGCCAGCTGCCCATCTCTCCCACCCAGC
>NW_009955440.1:0-211 GCF_000747805.2 Chaetura pelagica | reverse complement strand
CATGGGGGCTGAATAAGGAAGGCAGAAGTGCTGTGAAATCCTTCTGGAGTTGGTCACTGAGGAAACTTATGGTCATAGTTACCTGTCAGCTTTTCCCAACTAATTTATTTTTAAGCAGAAGCATCTTGTTAAGTCTCAACACCCTATTCAAGTAATGCCATCCACCATGAAGTCTGGGTTAGTTACCAATTAGAGATTGTTTGCAACTGTA
>NW_009955439.1:0-211 GCF_000747805.2 Chaetura pelagica | reverse complement strand
CCCCAGAATAAAGACAGGAACAAAATGCCAGGACAAGGTGTTTATGAAGGGCAGGAGGAGAAAGCAAAACCTCTTGGTTTACTCTGTGCCTTTGTTCCTGGACCTTAAAGAAATGAGTTTTTGCTGAGCACTTGTTTACTCTCCTGAAAAACCAAATTCACACCTGCTTTTTAATGCCTAAGGGATTTTGGCAAGGACTCATTTGGCACCT
>NW_009955438.1:0-211 GCF_000747805.2 Chaetura pelagica | reverse complement strand
GGGATGAAGAAAAGGCTGAGGTACTTAATGCTTTATTTGCCTCAGTCTTTAGTAGTAGCACCAGTTGTTCTCTGGGTACCCAGTTCCCTGAGCTGGAACACTGGAACAGGGAGGAGAATGGACCCCCTGTAATCCAAGGGGAAATGGTTAGCAACCTACACCACAAGTCTATGGTGCTGAATGGGATCCACCCAAGAGTACTGAGGGAGCT
>NW_009955437.1:0-211 GCF_000747805.2 Chaetura pelagica | reverse complement strand
GGGGCAGCAGTTTCCAGCCCTGTGAGCCCAGAGACCTACACCCTGGGCTGGGATCCACACCCAACAACATGCAAGGGCTGGTTGCAAACACACGTACTCCTAAAACCCTCCACACAAAAGAGAGGACAGAAGCTCAGTGCTGAGCGTAGCTCCCAGAGTTGCTCCATCAGTGACCAAAGAGACTCAGGCAGCTGGTTATGAGCCTTTTTTT
>NW_009955436.1:0-211 GCF_000747805.2 Chaetura pelagica | reverse complement strand
TGGCACCCTGACATTCAATTACAAGCAACAGCCATGCAAGAGGCTAAAAAAAATTAAAAAGGGGGGAAAAAAAATAAAACCCACCAAACTTTTCAACCCCCTTTTCCTCTGTTTTTCAACTCAATCAGGCTCCTGTACATTATAATATTTCTACCCACTCCCATTTCTCAAGGCTCATTTGGGATTCCCAGCAACCAGGGAGATGCCAACC
>NW_009955435.1:0-211 GCF_000747805.2 Chaetura pelagica | reverse complement strand
TGCTTATTGTCAGAAATCCCTTTATCTTGCTATTTGCATTGCAGAGTTTTTAATTAGGATGTGCGGAGGGAATCTCTTAATGGTCTCATGTCTGAATAACCATCCAGAGCTTTGCTCACTTGCCTCTGTTTCTCCAGAGGGTGCTTTGCCACCACAGGAGAAGGGAAACCTGGATTTCCACAGCTGAGGCATCAGGAGTGTGAGGATCAAC
>NW_009955434.1:0-211 GCF_000747805.2 Chaetura pelagica | reverse complement strand
TGATCCCCAGGTGTAAGAAATCAGGAAAGGATGGTAGGAGATCCGCATGGATGAGTCAAAACCTGCTGGCACATGCCCATCCCTGGAAACAAGGCCAGGCTGGACAAGGCTTTCTTTGAGCATCGTGATCTATGTGAAGATGCTCTTTTCAGGGGTGTTCAACTAGATGACAGTTAAATTTCCCTTCCAATCCAAACAATTCTATGATTCT
>NW_009955433.1:0-211 GCF_000747805.2 Chaetura pelagica | reverse complement strand
AAAGTGTTGGAAAAAATAATTCTGGACATCACAAAACAAGTGAAAGCAAATAATGTAATTGGGAGAAGTCAGCAAGGATTCAGCAAAGGGAAATCACGCTTGACCAATATGCTAGCCTTCTATGACCTCATAACTGTCTGGCTGGGTGAGGGGAGAGCAGTAGATGTTATCTACCTTAATTTCAGCAAGGCTTTTGACACTGTCTCCCATA
>NW_009955432.1:0-211 GCF_000747805.2 Chaetura pelagica | reverse complement strand
GAATGTTTTGTTTCATGTTAATCATTGTCTTCTCACTTTTTCTCCTTAGCACATGGACTTGTGTGTGTCTCCAGCAGTGGTGCAGATGTGATAGAGCTCCATGGAAAAGTCTTGCTGGCTTTGTTCTGGTGGATGTCCAGAGTAAAACAGAAGTCTGGACCCATAGTGCTGCAAAAGATGGAGAGGCCCACTGGTAGTGAGGGAAGGTGGA
>NW_009955431.1:0-211 GCF_000747805.2 Chaetura pelagica | reverse complement strand
TGAGGCTGGTGTTGTACAGGTTATAGTTTGGAGGCAAATCTAGGGGTGTTTGGGATGATGTGTATGTTCCTTCTTGGATGCCAAAGATGTATATTCCACTACAATCTATTTGAAGTTAGTCTATATACCATGTCATACTGTTGGCTGGAGGTTCTTGTCTTTACTGAATTGCATTCCTGAACTGGCTGAAAAGGTAGATTAAAATTAGCAT
>NW_009955430.1:0-211 GCF_000747805.2 Chaetura pelagica | reverse complement strand
GTCCCTTTCAACCTGAATGATTCTATGACTGACTCTATGAACTGGGTGTTTCACAGGGCAGAACCTGCCAGATCAATGGTTGGTCATATTTTGCCATTTTCATAAACAAACAATTCTCCCTGAACACTTTCTGATCAGAACTGTCTTTAGTTCATTAAGTGTTTTCACATAATTATTCAAATGTTTTCTAATGTTGAACGGGAGAAACTGA
>NW_009955429.1:0-211 GCF_000747805.2 Chaetura pelagica | reverse complement strand
AACACTTCGCACAAGTCCAGGTAGATGACATAAGTTCTACTTCCCCTGTTCACTGATCCTGTGACCTTGTTACAAAAGGTCACCAAATTTGCCAGATATATAACCCTTGGTGAAGCCATGTGGACTGTCAGCAATCATCTCCTCATTTTCTATGTGCATTAGCAAAGCCTTCAGATCTGATTCACAATCTTGCTGGGCACAGAGGTGAGAC
>NW_009955428.1:0-211 GCF_000747805.2 Chaetura pelagica | reverse complement strand
AAAAAAGACTGATTAAGTTTTTTATATGAAGCACATCCAGGTCCTTGTGCTGGCATATCCTCACACTGAAGGTGTGCTCCCTGCAGACCCAGTCCTCTCACCTCTCCCTGCTGAAAGGTGTTTTGGAGCTGCTGTGCGAAGGGAGTCTAGGAAAGCCCAGGAGCGAAGCAGCCCTATGTGCTCCTTGGCTGCAGCAACTATGGTCTGGGAG
>NW_009955427.1:0-211 GCF_000747805.2 Chaetura pelagica | reverse complement strand
CCCACATGAAACAGCAGGAGTGGATAATAGTCAGTTGAAAGTGCAAGTTTGGGTAGTCTTTCAGTGACGTCCCTTATGTGAGCCCCTGGCAAGCAAGAGACCTCTCTAGAGAGTGGGGTCTGGCTGGCAAATGGGTGCCTCTGTATCTCTCAGATGAGAGGCTCCCATGACTATCACCTGTCGCTTCCTCTTGTTTGCACTTGTCAATATA
>NW_009955426.1:0-211 GCF_000747805.2 Chaetura pelagica | reverse complement strand
TGATCCTGGTGGCCCTGCAAGCCCAGGCTGCCCAGGCTGCTCCATGGCGAGCACAGGAAGCAGGTAAGCTGGATGTTCTGGTGCAGCCTGCCCGGGGCCAGTGGCTCCTTGTCCCCTGAACCCATCTTTGAACTGCACTCCCTGCCATGCCTGCCTGAAGAAGTATCTTGAGCTGTGTCACTGGAGCTGTTCTCTCCTGTGCTTCTTTGCA
>NW_009955425.1:0-211 GCF_000747805.2 Chaetura pelagica | reverse complement strand
GCAGAATGATGATGCTTGGGTAGGACAGCTTGTAATTTCTGTGGGAAACTTCCATTACCCACATGTGTCTCCCTGGTTTACACTTACAGTTTCATATCTGTGGAATATGGGTAGGTCACAGAATGGAGACAACTTGCTGAGAGCTGATGACTCTTTCATAGAATGATCCCCCTTCCTTGAAGTCCTGAGTAAGATTGTGGGTGCTCTGCAG
>NW_009955424.1:0-211 GCF_000747805.2 Chaetura pelagica | reverse complement strand
GGTCCTTTCCAACCATGACTATTCTGTGATCAGTGAATGTATATAGCAAGAGGGACGTGACGCCATCTGTCCAGTCTGCTGCTCCCTACAAGAGAGTTGTAGAGACAACTCTTCTGTTGTTTTACTGTCTGAAGCAGCAGGTTCAACAAGCAGAGCCAAGCAGTCTTGGTCTCTCAGGACGTAACTATAAACATTTGGGCATTATCAGTCC
>NW_009955423.1:0-211 GCF_000747805.2 Chaetura pelagica | reverse complement strand
TGAGGAGGCCCAGAGCATTCCTGGTGAAGTTGAGGCAGCTGGGAAGAGCCTGCCAGACAGCGTGTGGCTTTGCAGCTGCAGTATGTTCTCTGTGCCAGTCCTGAGGGCAGGTGAGGATGTGCAAAGGCCGGGATCACAGGCAGAGCTGGGCTCAGAGCTGGGCATCTTGTTGGGGTTGAACAAAGTCTGAGTATTTTGCCAGTGATCCTGA
>NW_009955422.1:0-211 GCF_000747805.2 Chaetura pelagica | reverse complement strand
TGCTGTAGCAGGAGGCAGGTGGAAGGAGCTGGGCTTGTTTAATGTGATGAAGAGGAGGCTGAGGGGACATCTACAAGTGACCTTCAATACTTGGAGGGCACTTACAAAGAAGACAGAGCCAAACTCTTTGCAGTGGCACCAGGTGATGTCAGGGGCAATGGACAAACCTCCTGGGAGGTTCAGGAAAAGCTTCTTCCCCAGGAGAGTGGAG
>NW_009955421.1:0-211 GCF_000747805.2 Chaetura pelagica | reverse complement strand
CTTGACCTGTGGGAGAATGAGGAATGCCCATAATATGCTGAACACCCCATAATTGCAAAAACTGTCGAGTCCGGCTAGCGGTATAGCCAGGACCATTGTCTGTTTTTATGGTGGCCAGGATGCCTAGGACAGCAAAAGCACCACGCCAATGTGCTATAACATCCCTGGCTCTTTCTCTAGTATGGGCAGAAGCCCAACAAGCTTTAGAAAA
>NW_009955420.1:0-211 GCF_000747805.2 Chaetura pelagica | reverse complement strand
GAGTGACTATATCAGTGGACAAGGGAAGAGCAATGGATGTCATCCATCAGGACTTCTGTAACGCCTTTGGCACAGTCCCCTTCTCTCTAAATTGGAGAGATACGAATTTGATCAGTGGACTGTTCAGTGCATGAGAAATTGGTTGGATGTTTGCATCCAGAGGGTAGTGGTCAATGCCTCGATGTCCAGATGGAGATCAGTGACAAGTGGT
>NW_009955419.1:0-211 GCF_000747805.2 Chaetura pelagica | reverse complement strand
GCTAAACAACCCCAGTTCCTTCAGATGCTCCACCTTTGATAAAAGAACAGATATATTAACATTAAAGTACTTGAAAGATAAGGGGGAAACTACATTTCCTACATTGCTGATTCTCGAGGTTAAGGTTAACAACATAATGGGAGCTGGTCTACACTAGACTTTTCTTAAACTAGTGGGATACTTGTCTAGTGTGAGGTGCCCCTGCTCATAG
>NW_009955418.1:0-211 GCF_000747805.2 Chaetura pelagica | reverse complement strand
CTCAGGGTAGCAACTCCTCCCACTAATCCTCCCATAACACCAACAGCTCCTCAGGAGGAAGTGCCCTCCAGCTACCAGGTTACACCCACTTACAGGGTTACACCCACTACACAAGAGGGGCAAGCACCAGCGAGCATACCAAACACACAACACCACACCCCTCTGCTCTTAAGCATAGTCAGGCAGAGGGAGGATTGGAGTCATTCACATG
>NW_009955417.1:0-211 GCF_000747805.2 Chaetura pelagica | reverse complement strand
AAGTACTGACCCTTGGGGAACACCACTCATCTCAGGTCTCCATTTGGACATTGAACTGTTGATCACTTCTCTTTGAGTATGACCATCCAGTCAGTTCCTTACCCAATGACTGGTTCATCCATCAAATCTGTATCATTCCAGTTTTGATTCCAGGATTTTGTGCACTGTTGAAGGCTTTGTACAGGTCCAGGTAGATGATGTCAGTTGCTCT
>NW_009955416.1:0-211 GCF_000747805.2 Chaetura pelagica | reverse complement strand
ATTTGCCTTTGGTGAAGCTGTGTTGGTTGCCACCAAACACCTCCATGTTTTCCATGTGCCTTAACAGAGCCTTCAAGAGGATCTGCTCCATAATCTTGCTGGGCATAGGGGTGAGACTGATTTGCCTGTATTTCCCTGGGTCTTTTCTTCCCTTTTCAAAAATGAGGGTTCTGTTTCCCCTTTTCCAGTCAGAGGGAACTTCACCAGACTG
>NW_009955415.1:0-211 GCF_000747805.2 Chaetura pelagica | reverse complement strand
GGACACCCCCCACTCCCCCCAGCACCTTGGGACCCCCATTCTGGAGGGGTTGGGGTGATCCCGGGTGCCTGAGACCCCTCTGGGCAGCAGTGGGTGAACACAGGGTGGCCCTGGGAGGGTGGGAATGAGGGCCAGGACCTGGGCTGGGGGAGGTGTGGGATGTCCCTGGGCACCTGGGTCTTGTCCCCATCCCTCTCCCCCAAACCCCTGG
>NW_009955414.1:0-211 GCF_000747805.2 Chaetura pelagica | reverse complement strand
CTCCCTTTAAACAAAAGCTGAATAAATGCAATTTTGGAGGATATTGGGATTTCAGTAGGGAGCTGGCCTACATCTCTGGGATCCCAGGTGGGGAATGGGAGGAGAACTGGTGAATCTGGTGAACAGCCTTTGCCAGTTTTTCCTCTCAGTCCCTCCTGATCCTCTGCCTTCTCCTAATGTGATGAGGTTTTGTGCAACCTGATGTAGTGGT
>NW_009955413.1:0-211 GCF_000747805.2 Chaetura pelagica | reverse complement strand
TCTTTTTGACTAATACCTATGCATGACTATTCCCAGAAAAGGGTCGGCTTATGTTCATTATTTCCAAGAACCTGCTTTTTTAACATTCTCATGGTTAACAACCAAGCTGGCCTATGCAAAAGAAAACAACTTCAAGATGTTTGCTACGAAATAAAACAATCACATGCAATGCAAGGAGAAGATACACAATACAGGGGCAATATGCAAGGAG
>NW_009955412.1:0-211 GCF_000747805.2 Chaetura pelagica | reverse complement strand
AAAAAAAAATAAAAATAATACCATGTAAGACACAAGTTAAAATACTGTGAAATGCACCCATGGTATAGGCTAGTGTTTTATCCTGTCAGTGCCTTAGTCTTTTGGGGATGGAGATGTATCTAAGTAACTATATGTGAGAAAATCTTGGCCATGTGTTAGGTGGGGCTTATGCCTCTTGCTGGAGCCATGGATCTCATGGGTTTTTGTTGGT
>NW_009955411.1:0-211 GCF_000747805.2 Chaetura pelagica | reverse complement strand
AGGTGATTGTGTCAAGAGTCACCGAGTTGTAATAGTAGCAGCAGTGGTCCCAGGTCAGGCACATCACAGGGTGGTGATGTCCATCTCTGCTGGAGAGGGACAGATCAAGTGATGCCTGGAGCAGGATGCACACCCTCACCCAAGGCTGGTCTGCATTGCCCATGGCTCTGCTCACACTGAGTCACAGCATCCCAGACTGGTTTGGGTTGGA
>NW_009955410.1:0-211 GCF_000747805.2 Chaetura pelagica | reverse complement strand
GGGGGCTCCGGCCCCGAGGGCTGCGGGAAGGACCCGGGTGCTCCAGGGCTCAGAGCCCCGGCACGCCCGGCATTGCGGCTCAGGCTCGGTCCCCGGGCGGGCAGGCAGGGCAGCAGGGAGGTCAGCAGGCAGGCAGAGTCGTGGCACCAGCCTCCGTACCAGGGCAAGTCCAAGGAACAGCAGGGGGGGTGTCCCACGCAGGAAGCATCCA
>NW_009955409.1:0-211 GCF_000747805.2 Chaetura pelagica | reverse complement strand
TTTGATTCTTTTTTCAGGGTATTTTTTTTTTTGGGAGGGGTCTCTCATTTTTTGGGGGGGTTTTGATTTTTTTAATTTTTCATTTTTGTAGGTTTTTTTCTTTCATTCTTTTTAGGGTGTTTGTCAAATTGTAGGGGTTTTTTTGGGGTGAAATCAGCAGGTTTTGAGCCAGATGTGTCTGGTTTTCCCCTTTTTTTTCCCCCCATTATCC
>NW_009955408.1:0-211 GCF_000747805.2 Chaetura pelagica | reverse complement strand
TTTTGTTACAGTTCTGTGACCTAAATACCATACAATCAGATTAAACAGATTTGAAAAATGCAGTCAAGTTCATTTCTGGAAAACATGATCTCATTTTCTTCAATTTTGTAGTGACTGGCAAAATTGTGAAGACCTTTGTATAATGACATGTATCTGAACTCCCTTGAACAGAATTAAAATAATTGGAATATGATTTTTTTGTAAATAATGA
>NW_009955407.1:0-211 GCF_000747805.2 Chaetura pelagica | reverse complement strand
CATCTAGAGTGTGCTGAGCACTTTTCTTTCATAAAATCAGCTACTTAGTTATCAAAACCCAAGCCAAAAGCCCCTATGACCCTGAACACGAGTCAGTAATAACTATCTCCAGTCTGCACTCATAGCTTGGCCAAGGGAGTGGATCCTGTGCACTTACCCTTTGGAACAATCCAATTTCAGGGTGGTAACCAAAAGATCAAACCACCTTCTG
>NW_009955406.1:0-211 GCF_000747805.2 Chaetura pelagica | reverse complement strand
ACAGATTAAACAAATCACAGCGAGAAGGAGACATTTATAATCCTCCAACGAGGCCACAGGCAGTTAAAAAATGTGTGCGTGTGTGTGTATGCTCTGAGAAAGAAAAATAAATGTTCATGTCCAGGGAGCTGACCTTCTTCTTGGAGGGTAACTCAAGGGGTATAGATATAAATATAGGTTGTATATAACGTCTTACACGCCAGTCCGAAGT
>NW_009955405.1:0-211 GCF_000747805.2 Chaetura pelagica | reverse complement strand
TTTTTTGTTTTGTTTTTTGTTTGTTTGTTTTAATTTTGTAGGCTTCTACTTCCTCTCATGCCACTTCAGGGAGATGTTAAGCATGAAGGGTTCTATATATAAGATTCTGTTAAAAACAGAACCCGAATAATGGTAGTATAGTTAAATGTTTTTCTGTGGTGAATAGGGTTTGTGTTAGGGGATACTTGGAGTTCATAAATAGTTTGTTTCC
>NW_009955404.1:0-210 GCF_000747805.2 Chaetura pelagica | reverse complement strand
TGAGTCACCATTCCTGGAGGTATTTAAAAGTCACATGTAGATGTGGCACTTAGGGACATGTTTTAGTTGTAGACTTTGCAGTGTTAGGTTTACTGTTAGGCTTGATGATCTTAAAAGTCTTTTCCAACAAGAATGATTCTATGAAGTTCTTCCTGATGTCCAGTCTGAACCTTCCCTGCTGCAGCTTTGAACCATTCCCATGCATCCTAT
>NW_009955403.1:0-211 GCF_000747805.2 Chaetura pelagica | reverse complement strand
TTTCCCCTCCCCCCTCCCTGCTTTCCTGAAAAACCCCAAAACTTGAAGTTTTAGGTTGTTTTTGGGGGGGGTTTCCCCCCCTTTTTTTTTTGTATTTTCCCAGCTCAGGATTTTCCTGCCACGTCAGAAGGAAACAAAGACCCTCAGAGCTCAGTGGGTCCTTCTGATTCTGATAAAAATGGCAGGGAACTCTTCCCCAGGGCAGGGAACT
>NW_009955402.1:0-210 GCF_000747805.2 Chaetura pelagica | reverse complement strand
AATTTTGGAGAAGGGCTGACTGCAGTGGTGCAGGGTGCCTCTCATCAGCCTATGCACATTGCCAGCAGACCAGAGCAGGTTCCCAGTATCAGGGAAGTGTTTCCAGGTTAGACAGAGCCTATAGACAGGTCCCTCAGCAGAAAGGAGCAGTATCTGGCTTTTTTGTGCTTCCCTAAGGCAAGAGATCTCTCCATATACTTGCCTAAGCAT
>NW_009955401.1:0-209 GCF_000747805.2 Chaetura pelagica | reverse complement strand
AAAAAAAAAAGCTAATGCTGATTCACCTTTGAATATCACAGATGTTTCGACCTTCTTACTACTTTGTATCAGACCATGGCTTTAAGTATGGTAATTTGCAATGTCACAATTGCAGAATGCCTAAGAAGGGAGTTTTTTCCCTGTTTACAGTATTACACAGCTGCTTTCATAAATACACGAGGGGGGTTGGACTAGATGATCTTTCGAGG
>NW_009955400.1:0-210 GCF_000747805.2 Chaetura pelagica | reverse complement strand
AGCCTGTTTCTTCCCTGGAAAGCCAGCAGCACATGTAGATGGTGATTTCTGAGTCCCAATTCAGCTCTCCTCTGGACACAAGCCAAAGCTGCACTGGTAGCAGCAAATACCTTCAGAGCAGAAGAGACTCAGCCCGAACCAATCTCACAAGCCATAATCAGAGAGGGCTTTCCCCACCTGTGTGGTACACAGCACAGTTGCTGCACCATG
>NW_009955399.1:0-210 GCF_000747805.2 Chaetura pelagica | reverse complement strand
TGTTTGTTTATGTGTATGTGAATATGGAAGTGGGAGGGAAGATTTAGCTTGAAGGCAATAGAAAAGAAAAATATCATGGAAATATTATATGTATAGTTCAGCATTGTGCAGGATTAGGCCTTTAGGTCCAGCGTTTCAAAGCAGCTGAACTTGTATTTAAGCACTTTAGTGTATTTGGTAAGTTTATCAAGGTGTTTGAAAATCAGTCCA
>NW_009955398.1:0-210 GCF_000747805.2 Chaetura pelagica | reverse complement strand
CTCTCCCACCTTCCTGCTTCTCCTGCACCAGACACCTTGGCTTTCATTCCCCTCAGTGATTTGCTTTCCTAGATCACTTCTGAATAGTATCTCCCACTGCCTGGGCTGCCTCTCTGCTCTGATGGGGCGTCTCCTTAAATGCCCTCAGTCCAGACAAAGATGTGTCTGCTTGTATTGCTGGTTTATTGCTGGTTTATTGTGGGTTTATTG
>NW_009955397.1:0-210 GCF_000747805.2 Chaetura pelagica | reverse complement strand
AGCCACCTTTACCTTGATTTAAGCTTTACTGTGTGTTGGCAATGTTCTGTGACTCTGCTTAGTTCAGGGCTGGGTTTCTTAGCATGTGTGAAATGTATTCTCAACCTTTATATTTACTTTTAGTCCTTAAAAAAAATAATATAAAAATTTGCGAAATAAGAGATACTAATGTGCTGTGGGGGGAGTTGGACTAGATGATCTCTAGATGTC
>NW_009955396.1:0-210 GCF_000747805.2 Chaetura pelagica | reverse complement strand
GTTTTCCCAACCGGGACTTCAGTGTCTGTTTCTGTCTCACGCAGCTCTGATGGCTCCGGATTAAGCAGCTACTGGACGGGGGGAGGTTCCTGTCACCTTAGCAATTAGGTTAGAAGGCTCTAGAAACGACAGCTCTAGCATATGCCAAGGAGGGGAAGAAACCCCATCGGGATGTGATGTTTGTACCCCCGACCCTTCCGGGGCTGGATG
>NW_009955395.1:0-210 GCF_000747805.2 Chaetura pelagica | reverse complement strand
AGATGGATAGATGGAGTCCCCCCTGGATGCCCACCATGGACAGAAGAAAGGCAAAAAGTGCTTGACGTCCGTGATCCCTGAATTTATAAAGAGTGTTACGTATATGTGCATGGAATACTTTGGCCAATTTGGCTATCTGTCCAGTCATCTCCTTCCTATGGGAGGGTGGTGTATATGGGTCTTCTACTCCTTTAGTGTCCAAAGCAGCAG
>NW_009955394.1:0-210 GCF_000747805.2 Chaetura pelagica | reverse complement strand
CACATCTGGTCAGCCTATCAGCAGAGCTGGAATCCAGGACCTCCAGAGTTAAGCAGGACAGACCACGAGAGCAATTGGTGCCCATTCCCACCTGCTATCCACACAGAGCAATCTTTGCACATTTTCTGGAGATTCAGAAAGTGTTATTAGAAAACATTTTCAGGGCTCAGACAGTAGATGTGAAGATGCAAAAGCTGGAATGCAGTGTTC
>NW_009955393.1:0-210 GCF_000747805.2 Chaetura pelagica | reverse complement strand
AGGTGTTGGAACTAGATAATCTTTAAGGTCCTTCCAGCCCAAAAGAGTGGCACTCTATGAAAATGTAGTACAATACACAGTAATAAAAACTGTATATTAAGTATGTTTCCAGACAAACAAAGAGATTTTATAAATACATTAATAACAAAAGGGAGGTCACGGAAAATCTTCATTCCTTATTGGATGAGGTGGGGAACTTAGTAACACAGG
>NW_009955392.1:0-210 GCF_000747805.2 Chaetura pelagica | reverse complement strand
CTTGTAGCCTCCCTTGGGATCTCTCCAGTAGCACCCATGGAGACACAGCCTTGTTATTGCCCACATTTTCCCCTGGGTTTGCCAGAATAAAGCAACTTTCCAGTTATTCTACCAAAAATAAATGTTTCCTTCTGCTCCTGACTGCAGGAACAACCCCAACCCGGATGGTTTTCTTGCCAAATGAAAAGGTTTTCTTGCCACCCAGATATA
>NW_009955391.1:0-210 GCF_000747805.2 Chaetura pelagica | reverse complement strand
TAGTAGCTAGAATAGCATAGTGTTTTGGATTTAGTATGAGGTTTAATATGAGAAGAATGAAAGAGAAGAAGAAGAGGAAAGGGGAGACATTCAGAGTTATGACAGTTGTTTTCCTAAGTAACAGTCAGGCCCAAGGGAGCCCAGCTTTCCCTGAGGTGGCTAAACACCCACCTGCTGACAGGAAGCAGTGAATGAATTCCTGGTTTTGCT
>NW_009955390.1:0-210 GCF_000747805.2 Chaetura pelagica | reverse complement strand
TCAGATAAATTCTATAGACTATTTTATCATCAATTAGAAATAAAGGTGAACTCTTTCAGTCTACGTTTTTTAGCAATGAAGCATAATTAGGGTGTTACTTCAATCACATAGTTTAGAGGTGCACACTTGTTTCATTACAACTTGGAGACCTGTTAAGGAATAAAAGAGAACATTGAATACTGTTCTGTACACATCCAGCCTGTTGAAATG
>NW_009955389.1:0-210 GCF_000747805.2 Chaetura pelagica | reverse complement strand
TGGTGCTGCTGCTGCTGGGAAAGAAGCTGCCAGGGACTGCACCGAGGACTGGACCCCCAACAAGCCAGCTCGCCAAAAAGGAGCCTCCATTGCTTTCACGGTGGGAACTGCACCCCACCCCCCCTAGACCTGCTTGCCAGAAGAAAAAGCCATTGCACCGGGAGCTGCATATTGAAATGGGAGGGTAACAAAATCGCACAACCCCCTTTT
>NW_009955388.1:0-210 GCF_000747805.2 Chaetura pelagica | reverse complement strand
GCTAGGTCTCCTGTTTCCTTCAGGAGAGGGCATTTTCTTTGATCATACTTTAACCCCCGAGATACCTATAGAAGCTTTTCTTATTGGTCTTTACTCTTTGCTTTTATACTTTTGGGCAGCTGGGGTCATCTGTCCTGGCTGTTCCCTCCCAGCTTCTTGTGTACCTGCACACTAGCAAAACATGGGAAGTTGAAAAGTCCTTGATTTCTT
>NW_009955387.1:0-210 GCF_000747805.2 Chaetura pelagica | reverse complement strand
AGGTGCCTTCCTCACTAGGTCAAGTTGTTCTCTCTGTTATTCCACTTTAGTGCACCATGAGCCTAAGGATTCAGACATAAAGTCAGCTTCCTGTAGTTAAACAAAGCACTGAGGAACAGCTGAGATTAAATTACTGTGGAGTAGATGAGGTAATTCAGGTTAAGTTCACTATTTTCCACTTTGGTTGAGGCTACAGTCCCACAAGGATTA
>NW_009955386.1:0-210 GCF_000747805.2 Chaetura pelagica | reverse complement strand
GAAAAAGGAGGTGAGGGGATGAAAAAGGGGGCACCCCCCAGACTCACCGTGGTCCTGGGCCTGCTCGATGGCCTTGGTGAGCAGCTTGTGCTGCTTCATGCAGACCCCTGGGGGAAAGGGGGAGACACGGAGTGAGGACCCATGGGGGGCCCCCCAAGACCTCCAGGAGCCCCCCAGGACCTCTAGGTGCCCCTTAAGGACCTATGGGAG
>NW_009955385.1:0-210 GCF_000747805.2 Chaetura pelagica | reverse complement strand
ATTAAGGATATATGGAGAAAACTCCCTACCCTAGTTCAGCCCCCTGATTACTACCCCTTACTGATATTTCAGGTAGGCAGTGATGAGTTAGCTACCACAAGTCCAAGGCCAATGAAGAGAGAATTCAGGGCCCTGGGATAGCTGGCTAAAGGTTCAGGAGCATAAGTGGTTTTCTCCTTTATCCCACCAGTTGCAGGGATTGATGAGGGG
>NW_009955384.1:0-210 GCF_000747805.2 Chaetura pelagica | reverse complement strand
AAAAAAAAAAAAAAGAAAGATGACAATGAAAGAAAAGTGGTATCTGGTGAAAAGAGGTGAGGAAAGAAGTAACCTTCCCTAGTTAATACGTTTTCTGTAGATGCAAAATTACTAAGTACGAGATTTTTTCAATTGCTCTGAAATTCAGCTGTTGCCTTAGGACTCCTGCCAGTTTTCCAAACAAAAAATGCATGACAATTATTTTGCCAA
>NW_009955383.1:0-210 GCF_000747805.2 Chaetura pelagica | reverse complement strand
TTTTTCTGCTTCAGTCTTCCAGATGCTCAGTTTATCCCTCCTCCTCCACATACATTGAATTCTTACCTTTAATCCCAATCAACAGTTTTTCCATCCAGCCTCTCACCTGCTCACCAGGTGTCTCCTCCTCCAGCCCTGTCCCACATCTATGGTGTTTCCCAGTCCATCTCTCCCCAGCCTTAGCCTCAAACTCCTCCACATCCTTTCCCT
>NW_009955382.1:0-210 GCF_000747805.2 Chaetura pelagica | reverse complement strand
CTGTCCCAATCTGAGCATGTTGGGTTTAAGGTTCATTATCATATCTAAACAAATTAGGTATTTATTTCAGAAATGTAGGGCCTTCTTCTGGCTCAAACCAGGACAAAGGTTCTCAGAAAAGGTATGTAGGCTTTATCTCTTCCTTAATTTTTTCAAGATCTTGACAGTTTTTCAGTGTTGATTCAGTGGAACTTTTTCCATTGACTTAAA
>NW_009955381.1:0-210 GCF_000747805.2 Chaetura pelagica | reverse complement strand
AGGCCAAGAACGCCCTGGCCCACGCCTTGCAGTCTGCTCGCCACGACTGTGACTTGCTCCGGGAACAGTATGAGGAGGAGCAGGAAGCCAAGGGGGAGCTGCAGCGTGCCCTGTCCAAGGCCAACAGCGAAGTGGCCCAGTGGAGAACCAAATACGAGACGGACGCGATTCAGCGCACCGAGGAGCTGGAGGAGGCCAAGTACGTGGGGA
>NW_009955380.1:0-210 GCF_000747805.2 Chaetura pelagica | reverse complement strand
CCAACCCCTGGGATTCTGTGATTCTGTATTTAGCCTCTGAAAGGTGAAAAAACCTCCTAATTAGGTCCTAAATAAAGAATGCTACTTAGAGGGCTTCCCTGAGCCTACAATTCCTCTATGATGAAGAAGCAACCATCTCAAAATTTTCTCTTCTTGCTATTTCTTGTGAAGAATGAACTGTAGCTGTATAGAGAGTACACTGCTACCTGA
>NW_009955379.1:0-210 GCF_000747805.2 Chaetura pelagica | reverse complement strand
AAAAAAAAAGAAGCATGAGCTGACACAGTGATTCTTCTCCTTAAGCAATCTCAGGATATTAATATAACATGCAATTTTTTTAACTTTAAAGATACTCCAAAAAACCCACTTCATGTTGTTTGAGTAGAGTCTGTGTGTGTTAATACTGGAGGTGAACATAACTCTTTTAACTTCTGATTTTGCCACGAGAGCAATGTGAGGAACCCACAC
>NW_009955378.1:0-210 GCF_000747805.2 Chaetura pelagica | reverse complement strand
GAGAGAGAGAAAGAGAGAGCACAAGAGGCCACATTATGCAGGGCTGCTCACCATGGTGTTGGTGAGGACATGGGAAATGAGGGTTTCTGTGTGTTGATTTGGGAGAGAACAAGCAGACTGCTGTTCTTAGGCTTCCAATCTCTCCTCCATCCTCCTGTCATGTGTTGCCATGTGTTGTTACTTACTGTACAATGTCTGCAAAAGCTGTGA
>NW_009955377.1:0-210 GCF_000747805.2 Chaetura pelagica | reverse complement strand
GGGTTTCAAGAAGGTTTGGTGGGAATTCAGGTCCAAAAAACCTTCCCAGGAGTGAATGAATTGTCCAAAAAAAGCTTTTTGAAAAGGTGAAGTGAAAACTATTTTAAGTCTTCAGATCATCTAACCCTGCTCTGAACCTTCCTGGAAGGTTCTTGGAGAGGAAGGGTGAGAATCAGAGCATGTTGGGGGTTGGAAGGGACCTCTGGAGAT
>NW_009955376.1:0-210 GCF_000747805.2 Chaetura pelagica | reverse complement strand
GTCATCTGAAAGGCCAGGCAAAGTATGCAGTCCTCAATCTCTACAGCTTCTATACCAAAGGTTCACCAGTACCCTTTTGGGTGAGGGAAATATCCTTTTTTTTACCGGTGAGGCTCACATCAGCCTCCACATCAGTCGGTCCTTCAGATCCTTCCATCAACCCAGAAATAGTGACAGACTCTGTCCCTTTATGATTCAATGGCATTAGGG
>NW_009955375.1:0-210 GCF_000747805.2 Chaetura pelagica | reverse complement strand
CCCGGTCCAGGCCCCATTCCCGATCCGGTTCCCGGTCCCATTCGCGTTCCAGGCCCCGTTCCCGGTCCGGTTCCCGCTCCAGGCCCCATTCCCGGGGCTGTTCCCGCTCCAGGGCCCTTTCCAGGGCCCATTCCCGGTCCAGGACCCGTTCCAAGGCCCATTCCCGGTCCTATTCCCGGTCCAGGCCCCGTTCCCGGTCCCGTTCCAGGC
>NW_009955374.1:0-210 GCF_000747805.2 Chaetura pelagica | reverse complement strand
TCACAAGTCAATTGAAGCACGTGATTGGGAACAGCCAACATGGGTTTACCAGGGGCAAATCCTGCTTAACAAACCTGATCACCTTCTACAACAAAGGAACACACTCAGTTGATGCAGAGTGAGCAGTGGATGTTATATACCTGGACTTTTCCAAGGCTTTTTATACAGTTCCCCATAGCCTCCTCCTGGAGAAACTGACTCACTATGGCC
>NW_009955373.1:0-210 GCF_000747805.2 Chaetura pelagica | reverse complement strand
ACCCAAAGGGAGAGCTGGGGGTGCAGCCCCCTGTGCCCCACCTGCTGAGGGGCTTTGGGTCCCTCCTGCAGCTGGTCCTGACATCTGGACACTC
Organism: Chaetura pelagica; assembly: GCF_000747805.2. Lineage (NCBI taxonomy): Eukaryota > Metazoa > Chordata > Aves > Apodiformes > Apodidae > Chaetura > Chaetura pelagica. The sequence goes on along the minus strand of NW_009955373.1, from coordinate 116 downwards.
TGGGAAAGGCACCTGAGGATGCTGCAGTTCCCTCCCGTTATACTGGGTTATACTGGGAATAACAGAGGGGGGTCATAGGAGATGCTTTTTTTTGGGGGGACAAGCCCCATGTCAGG
>NW_009955372.1:0-210 GCF_000747805.2 Chaetura pelagica | reverse complement strand
TGGGGGAGGCCGGGTGGGCAGCAGGAGTTACCCCCAAGGAGGTGCTGGGGATGAAGCTGAAGCTGGATTCAAGGTGCAGCCCTTTGCAGGACAGGATGTTGAGGGCCCTCCTCCTTGCGGGGCGCCAGGCCTTCCCAGGCACGGTCTTCCTGTTCCTGGCAGAGGAGGCACCTGAGGCTGCTGCCACCTGGGAGCCTGCAGAGCTGCTGG
>NW_009955371.1:0-210 GCF_000747805.2 Chaetura pelagica | reverse complement strand
AGAAGAGGAAGAAGAGGAAGAAAGGGGGGGGTCCTGAGGAGGAAGAGGAGGAGGATGAAGGGCAGTTCGAGGGTCCCCAAGGGGAGGGTTTAGGGGTCCCCGGGAGCTGGAGAGGAGGAAGAAGGAGGAGGAAGGGGGATCCCCAGGAGGAAGAGGAGGGAGTTGGGGTGTCTGGGGGTGGGAGGAAGAGGAAGAGGAGGAGGAAGAGGA
>NW_009955370.1:0-210 GCF_000747805.2 Chaetura pelagica | reverse complement strand
CCCCAAAACTGAGCCCTGAGGAACACCACTGATGATTGGCCACCAACTAGATTTGATTACATTTACCATAACCACGTCCATCCAGCCAGTTTTTTATCCAGTTAAGAGCACACTTGTCTATGCCACAATTTGCCAGCTTCTCTAGGAGAATGATGCGGGAGACAGTGTCAAAGGCCTTAACCAAAGTCTAGGTAGACAATGTCCACAGCC
>NW_009955369.1:0-210 GCF_000747805.2 Chaetura pelagica | reverse complement strand
GTCACTGGGCACTACTGAAAAGAGTCTGGCTTCATTCTGCTTACAGCCACCCTTTAGATATTTACAGACATTGATACAGTCTCCTCTCAGTCTTCTCCTCTCCAGTCTAAATAGTCCCAGCTCTCTCAAGCTTTTCTTGTGAGAGAGGTGATCCCAGTCACCTTGTGCTGGACTCTCTTCAGTAGTTCCATGTTTCTCTTGAACTGGGGA
>NW_009955368.1:0-210 GCF_000747805.2 Chaetura pelagica | reverse complement strand
AAAAAATGAGTATTTTGCTATTGTTTGAGTTGTATATTGAGGCTTTGCAGCAGTGGAGGATAGTCATCTTTGATCTGGACAGAGATCCAGGAGCTGAGTTTCAGATTATCACTTACAATTAAATTTGTAATGCATTTGAAAGAGGAAGCTTGATGATAACTTGTAAGGTTGGTGTGCAGGTGTCACAGTTTGACTCAGGATCGACAACAG
>NW_009955367.1:0-210 GCF_000747805.2 Chaetura pelagica | reverse complement strand
AAAGCCATATAATTTTATACACAATTGAGGTGAAAATAAATTTAACTCCCGATATTACATTTTTAATTTCAAGCTAGTAGTTAAAGCTGCTTCATTATATCTCCTCTGAAAGTCTCAGTGCTCATCTTAATTGTCTGTTTGCACAATCTGCTTTCTAAGACACCCAGGGTTGCTGGGTTCTGAAAGATGCGAAATTGAATTATTTACTGA
>NW_009955366.1:0-210 GCF_000747805.2 Chaetura pelagica | reverse complement strand
CACGTTTGGTCGCCCCCAAATCAAAGGGGTGGTGATTAAGAACCTGATCAGGAAACCCAAGAAACCCAACTCTGCCAACAGGAAATGTGCCCGGGTCAGGCTCAGCACGGGCAGGGAGGTGGTTTGTTTCATCCCTGGGGAGGGACACAACCTGCAGGAGCATCATGTGGTGCTGGTGCAGGGGGGGAGGACCCAGGACCTGCCTGGGGT
>NW_009955365.1:0-210 GCF_000747805.2 Chaetura pelagica | reverse complement strand
AATTCCCCTTTTAATCCCAAATTTCTCTTTTCCAGTCCCAAATTTTCCTTTCCTGGACCCAAATTGCCATTTTTGCTCCCAAATTCTCCTTTTTCAATCCCAAATTTCTCTTTTTTAGTCCCAAATTCCCAATTGTAGGTCAAAATTCTCCTTTATTGCTCCCAAATTTGGCTTTTTGGACCCAAATTTCCCATCTGGGTGACAAAATTT
>NW_009955364.1:0-210 GCF_000747805.2 Chaetura pelagica | reverse complement strand
CTTTTGATGCAGCCCAGGACACAGTTGGTCTCCTGGGCTACAGGTGTACATCGCCAGCTCATGTTGACCTTCTCATCAACCAATACCCGCAACTCCTTCTCCTCAGGGATCTTCTCAATCCATTCTTTGCCCAACCTGTCTTGTGCTTAGGATTGTCCAGACCCAGGTGCAGAACTTTTCTCTTGGCTTTGTTGAACTTCATGAGGTTGG
>NW_009955363.1:0-210 GCF_000747805.2 Chaetura pelagica | reverse complement strand
AACTTACCTTCTTGGAGGCCTGGCACAAGTTTGTAAACAATATCTTGCATTGTTCTATCATGACTAGCAGGGGAAAAAAAAGAAAAATTAACTGGTTTAAATTAACCATCTTGATTAAAAGCATTTCTCTTAAAGAGGTTTAGAATTAAATCAACTCTACAAACCTCTGAAGTCTTGTAAGAAAAAAATATTTATCTTGTATAACTGAAA
>NW_009955362.1:0-210 GCF_000747805.2 Chaetura pelagica | reverse complement strand
GTCAAAAGCCTTGCTAAGGTCAAAGTAGACAACATCCACTTGTTCTCCTTACATCTACCCATTCAGTTATAACATTGTAGAAGGGTTTCAGATTACTCCTGATAAACTTCTTCTCTTCCACGTGCTTAAAGAGGACCTCCAGAATGAGCTGTTCCATAATTTTTCCAGGGATGGAGGCAAGGTTGACTGGTCTGTAGTTTCCTGAATCTT
>NW_009955361.1:0-210 GCF_000747805.2 Chaetura pelagica | reverse complement strand
GGGCAGCATCTTCAGCTTGGCAGAGCCAGGGAGATTTTGGGATGCATCTGGTGAGGAATTCTTAACCTTGTTGCCCAGTTTTCATTCCACTAAGGAAGGACTGTGTTGGTTTCTCTAAACTGCCCCATGTTACAAACGTGTTCTGTGGGGGACAAAAAGCAGATTTTCATCATCAACTATGGGTGGAGAATGGATCAAAAACATTCAGGA
>NW_009955360.1:0-210 GCF_000747805.2 Chaetura pelagica | reverse complement strand
GTTGGACTTGATCTTGAAGGACTTTTCCAACGAAGGTAATTCTGTGATTCTGTGATATTACAAGTAGGCAAACTTTTGTCTAGCTAGTCACAGAAAAGAAAGACTTCCAAAAACTTTCTAGGCTTTCACCTCGTTTATATTACTTATCTTACTCTCTTTTGTATTCAATCTTCTGAACTGAGAAGGTTTTGAAATGGAAGGATGGTAACC
>NW_009955359.1:0-210 GCF_000747805.2 Chaetura pelagica | reverse complement strand
CTTCTCAGGACAGAGCCCAGGTGCAGCTGGATCCAGTCTTCACCTCTGAGCAGAGAGAGAAGCTCAGACCCTCAGTTCTGCCACAGAATCAGTTGACTGCAGCTCGAGCTGGCTGCTTCCAGTCTTGTTCTCTTCCACTTGTTTCTCAGCTGGAAAAATCTTCCACATTCTGATTTTGTCCAATTGCTCCCACTTAACTTTCAGTCAATG
>NW_009955358.1:0-210 GCF_000747805.2 Chaetura pelagica | reverse complement strand
ACCTTAATGATTCTGTGATTCTATGAAATCTCAGAAAGATCCCCACTCCCTTGGTTTTGCTTCCAGAAGGGATCTGGCTCCAGATGTGCAAACTAGCTCAAACCAACTGGAAGATGCATTGAAGAAATTCTCTGACCTTGCAAACATGGACACAGCCTCTGCATCCTGGGAGCCTTCAAAGTCTGGAGCAAAGGAGGCTGAGGGGAGACC
>NW_009955356.1:0-210 GCF_000747805.2 Chaetura pelagica | reverse complement strand
TGTAAGGAAATACCTGGTCCTTCACAGTCTTGAATTAAAGCAGAATTGTTACCTTGTCACCTTTCGTGGAATTTGGACAGAAACTTAGAAATATGTAGAACAGCTATTGAAAATGAAATTGCACTGGACTACATGATTACATTTCCAAATCTCCTGATACAGAGTAATGACACTGTTACAGCATCTGTGATTTTTTTAAATGTGTTTTTT
>NW_009955355.1:0-210 GCF_000747805.2 Chaetura pelagica | reverse complement strand
TACAATTGTATGAATGAGCAAAAAATCAGAAGTGTGGGCACATATTTTGAAATTTTGACCCAATTAATAGGGTCAGATAGGGGATTCCTCACCCAGGACTTGCCAAGCTTTTATTGTGGCAAAGCAGTTGCTGGGCCAAACCTTATGGGTCTTATTTCCTAATGGAATCCAATGGAAGTTTCCCTGAAACTGAATGAAGTTCATCATTTG
>NW_009955354.1:0-210 GCF_000747805.2 Chaetura pelagica | reverse complement strand
GGCAAGGGCAAAGCTGGCTCCTGCCCAATTGAAAATGCTCATGTCCAGCCCCCAGGTCACTTCTGACCAGGAACATGGTGTCCTTCAGCACCTAAATTCAGGCATCTCCCAGGTATGAGCACCCCCAGCTCTAGGGACACCCATGGACATCTTCCAACAGAGCAATGGTGGCCATGGTTCCTCATGTATCATGGTCTGTAGGGCTTAGCT
>NW_009955353.1:0-210 GCF_000747805.2 Chaetura pelagica | reverse complement strand
AACATTATCTGGAGAAGAATAATTTGAGTTAAACACACAGCCAAGGCAAACTCTGGGCAGAGTTGGATGTTCCCATCTCTTGGCTATCTTGGAATACTGATGCTTTTCTTACTGTGCTATAATTAATAATTACCATGACATCCTGCTGGGTGAAGACTCCCAGAGTATTCAAGCATTACGGCTGGAAAGACACTGTGTAAAAACAGTTGA
>NW_009955352.1:0-210 GCF_000747805.2 Chaetura pelagica | reverse complement strand
AGTTAAATTGGTTTATTGAGCAAGCAGCAGTGAGCAAAGCAGCGCTGGGCGGCCTCAGAGCTCTTGCTCTGAAAACAAACCAGCACGTGATTCCCCCTTCACAAGTCCCATTTTCTATCTTCTCAAGTTCCAGCAGACGTGACACTCCTGAGGTCTCTGCGTCTGCGTGTTGTGCTGCCTTGAAGTTCTTCCTCTTTTCTTTGTTCCCAG
>NW_009955351.1:0-210 GCF_000747805.2 Chaetura pelagica | reverse complement strand
GACTTGGTGGTGGTAGTAGATGAGAAGCTCAGCATGAACCGTCAATGTGTGCTCACAGCGCAGAGGACCAGTTGTGTCCTGGACTGCATCAAAGTGTGGCAAGCCGCATGAGGGAGTGGAATCTGCTCCTGTGCTCTGCTCTGCTCTGACAACAGTGCATCTGGAGTACTGCATACACTCCTGGAGCCCTCATCATAGGAAAGACATGGA
>NW_009955350.1:0-210 GCF_000747805.2 Chaetura pelagica | reverse complement strand
TATTTATATGTTGGAATGAGACACAATAGCCTTCATAAGGTATGTGGCAAAGACTGTTGAGGTGCTTACTCTCCATGAATGGGCTGGGTTTATTGTACATGAGCAGAATAAGAGCCTTGCATTCATTTCTGTCCGTAATTTCACAACAGAACTTGCCTTTTCCTTCTATTTTAGTCTCTCACTGCCGTGGTTTGATTATTTTTTTTTTTT
>NW_009955349.1:0-210 GCF_000747805.2 Chaetura pelagica | reverse complement strand
CTTCAAAAAGGGCAAGAAGGAAGACCCAGGTGACTATAGAATAGTCAGCCTCACCTCGGTGCCTGGAAAGGTGATGAAGCAACTTACCCTCACTGCTGTTTCTAAGCATATTCATGATAAGAGGTCCATTAGGAGCAGACAACACAGTTTTACCAAGGGCAAGTCATGTTTTACCGACTTGATAGCCTTTTATGAGGACACAACCAGGTG
>NW_009955347.1:0-210 GCF_000747805.2 Chaetura pelagica | reverse complement strand
GTTCGTGAAAGGAAATACCTGGTCCTTCACAAGTAGTATACAAATTATAAGCACATTTTCAATGACGTGTATTGAAGAGGCACCTTTTCTTTGTATTAATCACATTTGATAGACAATTTGGTGCCTGCAGTTCTCTGTAACTTCTAAGTGTCTCACTTTGGGTGTATAAATTGTTAACCCTTTCAAACTTATCAAATATGGCTAAATAAA
>NW_009955346.1:0-209 GCF_000747805.2 Chaetura pelagica | reverse complement strand
AGAAACATTGTCTTCAGGGCTAGAAAAGCTAAGAGAGGCCAACTACTCAGGAGGTGCTAGGACCTTTCAGGCTGCTTGCAGCCTTGGGACAGAAAAAACACCTGACAAGTGCTAGGCTCAAAGGCCCTGAAGTGGCCAAGTGCCCTCTCCTTGACAATGCACACTTGCCTCCCTTCTCTGGAGCTGTGCTTATCTCCTGCCAGGAAGAA
>NW_009955345.1:0-210 GCF_000747805.2 Chaetura pelagica | reverse complement strand
CCTGGTGAGACACATCTGGAGTGCTGGGTCCAGTTCTGGGTTCCCCAGTGCACGAGAGACATCCTGGAGACAGTACAGCAAAGGGCAACTAACATTATTTAAGGTACTGGAACATCTCTCCTCTGAGGAAAGGCTAAGAGAGCAGAGACTGATTAGCCTGGAGAAGGCTCAGGGAGAAATCATCAATATGTACAAATATCTGAAGGGAGG
>NW_009955344.1:0-210 GCF_000747805.2 Chaetura pelagica | reverse complement strand
TGAATGGACTGAGAGGGGAAACAGGAAGGAAAAGAAACACCCACCACTCCCTGCTTCTTCTCAGGCATGTCCCCATTTTGTCACCTCTGGGTGCAGCTGATTTCTGTGTCTGAGGACCCTCTGATGGTCGTGCAGGAGGATGGAGATGTGATAGCACCACAGTGTGTGTGACCCAGACATGGCTGCAGCACTGGGGGGCACTTTGTGTTA
>NW_009955343.1:0-210 GCF_000747805.2 Chaetura pelagica | reverse complement strand
TTTTTGGGGGGGGGATTTAATTCAAACCTGGGGCGGGAGCAACAAACACAAAATCCCCCCCGACCCGAAGGTCCCGGTTTGCAGCCGCGGTCTGTGCTGCCGCCCTGTGGCCGCTGCCCGCTACTGCAGGCACTGCCCGCCCACCCCCTGGACTGCAGAAATGCAATTAAACTCAATCCTAATCATAGAAGCACAGAACGCCCGGCTGGG
>NW_009955341.1:0-210 GCF_000747805.2 Chaetura pelagica | reverse complement strand
CGTGCCAACCAGGCGTACAGCGCCTTCCTGCGCTCCGGGGAGGGCGCTGGCTTCTGTGGCCAGGTGAGAGGGAATTTTGGGGGGAAGCTGGAGCTTTGCCCCATCGGGAAACACGTTTCCTTTCTGCTGGAGGGCTCAGAGACTCCATCCTTCCTTGCCCTTGGCAGGTGGTGCTGCTGGGGGACTGTGTGGGTGGCATCCTGGGCTTCG
>NW_009955340.1:0-210 GCF_000747805.2 Chaetura pelagica | reverse complement strand
GCCTGAGCCCTTGGAGGCTCCTAATCCAAAGGAGCTCCCACAGAAACCTGCAGCTCCATATTTATGCTCTGAGGGAGCAGAAGAAATTCCCTAGAAGGTTCCTGTCACACAACTGCACATGATGTGCTCAGGAATGCAGACTTCACAGGTGACAATACTCCTTGCTGGGTTCTGAATCACATTTGAGAGAAAGAGCAGGATGAGTCTGTG
>NW_009955339.1:0-209 GCF_000747805.2 Chaetura pelagica | reverse complement strand
GCTGATCACTGCAGAACTCTGAATGAATAAATAATCTGATTCTGTCTCTCTACAAGAACAATAAATTAAAGCTGCTTCACTAGGGGAGGGCTAAAAATTTTGAGGTTCCAAGTCCTGCATTTCACCTACTGAGCATGTGCAGGCTCTACCAAGCAACTGTAGCCTGTAAAGCTTTATTATTGATTGGTGGTGTACTAGTAACTAATTAG
>NW_009955338.1:0-209 GCF_000747805.2 Chaetura pelagica | reverse complement strand
TGGGTTTATGTCTTCAAGCAGCAAAGTGCTGCCATCAGGTCCTTGTGGGAATGCCTCCTGCCCTGTGTCATCTTCCAATACTGGTTGTATCTTTCTGCCCCGACGCCCTGTCCTTACTGCAGTCCTGGGTGTAGTTGGTTCCTCCTTTGGCTGTGCAGGTGTTAGCTCATGAGCATCTGTTGTTTCTGATTTAGTATGTGTAACTCTTC
>NW_009955337.1:0-209 GCF_000747805.2 Chaetura pelagica | reverse complement strand
CATTTTCCTTGTCTTTCAAAAACCAAGGAGGGGGTGGGCAGGGTAACATGGATATGATATTTGAATTTTTTTGTGAGATACTGATATTATCAAAGCATTCCTGTCAAAAGTTTGATTGCCTCAGCAAGTGCTCAGCTAATTTAACCACAGAGTTAAAACTGTCAGTGGTACCCTTTGTGCAGTAATTGAACGGTGCTAAGGAGCTTCAT
>NW_009955336.1:0-209 GCF_000747805.2 Chaetura pelagica | reverse complement strand
GACGGAATAGAAGTATCAGATAAAATTAACTGCTGCACTCTTAGTTTCTCTTCTTCCCCTATCATGTTTCAGGACTAATAAATTACATGGTTTGTGAACATGTTTTTCACATATGAACACATACGGGGTGGCAAAAAGTGCAGAAGTATAAGTGAGGGATGAGCTATAACCACTGGTCTAATAAAATAGTGCTTTTCTCCACAAATCTT
>NW_009955335.1:0-209 GCF_000747805.2 Chaetura pelagica | reverse complement strand
ACCAGTTTTTGACACTTACTTGCTAAGACACGTGCCAGCAGCCCTGGCTGCCTGCTCCTGTCCAGCCTGCTCAGAGATCTGGCTGCTGGAGCCACCTGCAATGGTCCGTGTGGGGCTTCCAGAAGAAACAAGACATTCCCATCACCGTCCCCCATTATTTTTAAAAGCCATTTTTTAATGTATTAAGGGTCTTTGTTTTCTTTGAAGAG
>NW_009955334.1:0-209 GCF_000747805.2 Chaetura pelagica | reverse complement strand
GTATCAAAACCCCTGTGATCACTAGACAGGTAATTGCATGGTCGATTATGGTGATAGTCATGTTGATAAACTATAAAATAATAATGAGCAGCTACACAGAGCAGTGTTATCCTGGCTATATACCACATATACATACATGTTCGGAAGAAGATCGAGCAGAAACATTGCAGAAAGTGTTTGTTCAGTTTTCAACCCATCAATATATTCAG
>NW_009955333.1:0-209 GCF_000747805.2 Chaetura pelagica | reverse complement strand
CCACGTAGATGTGGTGCTGAGGGACACGGTTCAGTGGTGGATTTGGCAGTGCTGGCTTCTGGTTGGACATGATGACCTTAAAGATCTTTTCCAACTAAAACTATTCCATGATTCCATGTCCTAACCTTGGCCAGCCTGCCCAGAGTGACTGGGACACAGTCAGGGTGGGAAGGGCATTGAACAAGGGGCTGCAGTGAGCTGCTCAACCA
>NW_009955332.1:0-209 GCF_000747805.2 Chaetura pelagica | reverse complement strand
AAAAAAGAAAGCAACATCATACATTTATATTAGGTTTGCACACTGGAACAGGCAGTTAGTGCTTTTCTGTTTGGGAAGTTTGAAAACAAGAATAAATCAGGAGAAACTGTGAGTGAATCTTGGTAGGTGAGGCATTGCCATGGAAAAGTGGGGGTTATTGACTGATGTAAAGAATTTTGCTGGATATCAAAAATAGGCTAAACTAAAGT
>NW_009955331.1:0-209 GCF_000747805.2 Chaetura pelagica | reverse complement strand
GTGGAACCAGACATTCAATTGCACACATGTGCACACATAATCACACACTTAATCAGGCACATATGGACATATACCCTTATGTGAGAACAACAGAGTTGTCTTTTGATCTGTACAGTGTAACCCTGTGAGGACTGAGTATTAAAAGTAGTCATGCCCATCAGAAAGATGCAGAGTGAGGGCATAAATGTTCAGGAGTGGGTTTTGCTCCT
>NW_009955330.1:0-209 GCF_000747805.2 Chaetura pelagica | reverse complement strand
ATAGCACTGGGCAAAGATGTTAACTGCCCTGGCAACTGGGATCATCCCCCAGCATGAGGATGAAGAAGCAGTAGGAGGTCACATCATCCTGTGCTCTTAAATCTTGCTGTAGAGGGATGGGATGTGCCTGTATCCTTATGGAAGATAAATTCCTGTTCCTTCAGCATTTCACCTGGATCTGCATCCAAGTTAACTGGCCAAGCCATGCA
>NW_009955329.1:0-209 GCF_000747805.2 Chaetura pelagica | reverse complement strand
CAGGACACTGCAGCTACAAATGCTCATTATCAGTGATTAGTCCTCAGGTGAATTGTGGCTGACAAGTTTGACGTCTGACCTGAGACAGTGAGAGGGGGATCATTTTGAACCTGGATCCAAAAAAAGGTGCATCTATCTCTGGATGCACTGACATGGTGGCCAGTGGCTCTTGTGTACAATCCAGGATGAGTTTGTACTGCTTGGGACTC
>NW_009955328.1:0-209 GCF_000747805.2 Chaetura pelagica | reverse complement strand
GAGAAGTGGAGGCTGTCCTGCACTCTCACTCATCAGTGTCTTCCAGAAGATAAATGCCACCCCTGTTCACACACAGCCAGAGATGGCACAGGTCCCCCTGGATGTCCACACACCCCCCTGCCATCTGAGCCTCCACACCAAGGGACTATGTAAGCAAATGCATCCTCCTCTCCATGCCCTTTGCAGGGTGAGTGGTGGGGACAGTGATA
>NW_009955327.1:0-209 GCF_000747805.2 Chaetura pelagica | reverse complement strand
TCTCCTGAGGGCAGGAGCTGAGGATGGGGCCTGGCAATGTCACCACCACCGGCGGGGGGAAGATGGTGGCTCTGGAGTCAGGGCATTGCTGCACACATGGCTGGTTGGAGCTCTGGGCAATGGGCTGAGGGCAGCTCACCCCGCCAGGTCTGCAGGCCTCACTGGAGCAAGACATCCTTCTTCTGAGGGCTGGGAAGCTGCAAGGGAAG
>NW_009955326.1:0-209 GCF_000747805.2 Chaetura pelagica | reverse complement strand
TAATTTTTACCTCTACTCACTATACTGAGAAGTTGGGAAAAACAAAAAGGAACTCTTAACTGGGAAATCTCAGTTAAATGTTTAAAGCTATAGGTGAGTCCTTAAGGTCTAAAACTCTTCAGGATGATAAAAACCCTCATTCTTGGTGGCTCTGCAAGCCTTCTAGTCCTGACTTTATTTATATATGAGGTTACTTTTGGTTTATTTTG
>NW_009955325.1:0-209 GCF_000747805.2 Chaetura pelagica | reverse complement strand
TCTCATTAAATTACTCTTGAGAGCCAGAAAACAGGATGAATACCATGAGGTGCTCACGTCTTGAGACTGTATTCACCCGGTGCACTGGAAGGGTCATCTGTGAAGAAGACCCCCCCCAAAAAAGAGCCAGAGGCACCAAGGCGATGCAGATGCCGCAGTCACAGGTGAGATGAACACGTGTCAAACCAAATGTTTCGTGAAGATAAAAG
>NW_009955324.1:0-209 GCF_000747805.2 Chaetura pelagica | reverse complement strand
CCCCTGGGATTCTGTGATTCTTCTTTTGGACCATGTGGTGCCTGTTACCTTCCATGTCCATGTAGAAGAAGGAAGGAAGGAGGGCAGCCCTGGGACTGGGGTACCAACAGCAGTGGGTGGATTGGTCCTTGCTGTTTGTTCTTAGGACAAGAGGTAATGGCCTCAAGTTACACCAGGAGAGGTTTAGATTGGGTGTTAGGAAGAATTTC
>NW_009955323.1:0-209 GCF_000747805.2 Chaetura pelagica | reverse complement strand
GCAGGAAATCAAAATTCAATGTTTTCTCCCCAAAAAAAAGGAGGGGAAAGAGGTGGAAATTGAATTGGAAACCCCTAAAAAAATGGGGTGAGACCCCAAAAATGGTCAAGGTGGGGAAAAAATGAAGGTTTTGGCTCCAAAAAATCAATGTTTTGCCTCAAAAAAGCAAGATTGAAGCCCAAAAGCTCAAGATTTTAAGCCCAAAATCA
>NW_009955322.1:0-209 GCF_000747805.2 Chaetura pelagica | reverse complement strand
AACCCCCCCGGGGAAGGCGCTGGGGAGGGGCTTTGCGGAGCCACCCACCTGATGAGGAGCCCCAGCAGGGACCAGCACCGCGTCCCCCAGGCACTGGAGGAGGGTCCAGCCGCTCACCCCGCACTCCTCCCGCAACCTCTTCCTTAGGGCCGGGTCCAAATAGCGGGGGGGATGCTCCGTCGGGGTCTCCCCTTCCTCCTCTGGCTCCC
>NW_009955321.1:0-209 GCF_000747805.2 Chaetura pelagica | reverse complement strand
AAAAAAGATCTGGGTTTAGGGCTTTTTTAGTGTATTAAGCAGTTATGGCTCCTCAAGGGTTCCTGGTGTCTGTGTGTGCAGCTTCTGAAATTTAGCCTGTGGTGTCTTTGGACTGAATCCCATGTCACCTACCTTGCTCCCCACTCACCTGCCATGGATGAAACCACCACGATGCTGCCCTCACTCTCCTTCAGCATGGGCAGGGCAGA
>NW_009955320.1:0-209 GCF_000747805.2 Chaetura pelagica | reverse complement strand
ATCCAGTCTGTCCAGGTCTCTCTGCAGAGCTCTCCTGCCCTCAAGCAAACTGACATTTCCTCCCAGCTTAATGTCACCTGCAAACTTACTTAGGAAACTCCATCTGCTCATCTAGGTCATTAATAAAGATGTTGGAAAAGACTTTCTTCACACAAAGGTAACTGGCATGGTGCTGCATGGCAAGGCCTTGCAGGTGGGATTCCAGGTGT
>NW_009955319.1:0-209 GCF_000747805.2 Chaetura pelagica | reverse complement strand
AGGTCCCATCAGCCTCCTTGATTATTTTCACTGCCACGTGTCTGCCGTTCCTGGAAAGACAGGTTTGGAACTGGGCTTAGAACATGGAGGAGTCCTACCTAAGAATCTTGAGCAATTATCACCACCTGCATTGCTGAGAACAATGGGAAACCTTCTCAGAAAGGGTCAAGTGGAGATGAACCCCAATGCAACCAGAGAGCACTTCCTGA
>NW_009955318.1:0-209 GCF_000747805.2 Chaetura pelagica | reverse complement strand
AACCCAAACCATTCTATGATTCTATGACTTTCCGCTGGATTTAGGATTTTCAAATAAAAACCAGCTTTTAGATCATGGGAGAAAAGCAGTCCCTGATCAAACCATTCCATACGGTTCAATGAAGATGCAGATGTACTGTAGATTAGAAGCACTAATTTTTCTTGTAGCTGAACCCTTCCTGCCCTCCTCTGCCAAACACCCTCTAAGTT
>NW_009955317.1:0-209 GCF_000747805.2 Chaetura pelagica | reverse complement strand
CACACACCCCTCCTGGTCTGGGGGGCCTGGTGCCCCTTCCCGCTGCTCGTGCTGCTCCTCAGGTTCATCCAGAGACACAAAACCTCCTTCATTTCATGCTAAAGCTGTTAAAAAAGCTCTTGCTTTACACCCTGACCATGTCCCAGCTGCTGGGAGCTGGGGTGAAACCCACGTGGTTCAACACATGGATACAAGACTCAGGCTTTTTT
>NW_009955316.1:0-209 GCF_000747805.2 Chaetura pelagica | reverse complement strand
CCTAACTCTAACAAGTCCAATGCTTAAACCACGCTCACAAGCACCACATCTACACATCCCTTAAACACCTCCAGGGATGGAGACTCAATAACCTCTCTGGGAAGCCTATTCCAGTGCTCAATTACCCTTCTAGTGCAGAAGTTTTTTCTTGTATCTCATCTAAGGCTGCCTGATGCATCTTGAGCCCATTTCCTCTTGTTCTGTTGCTT
>NW_009955315.1:0-209 GCF_000747805.2 Chaetura pelagica | reverse complement strand
AAAAAAAAAAAAGGCCACCCTCAAAAGCAGTGTTTTTAGTAATGCACTGCTTCCATATTTATATCTTCTAGAAATATTACTGGTTAGTATACATATAGCAAGAAAGAGTTAATCAACAATATTATACCTTGTTTTGTCATGTAGCATTTTACACCTTTGGACCATATCCCTAACGATTGTAGACTGGCATCTTTCCACTGACTATAGAG
>NW_009955314.1:0-209 GCF_000747805.2 Chaetura pelagica | reverse complement strand
TATAACTGGTCCTGTTACTAACGACTCAGGCAAAGAAGTCATTTAGCACCTCAGCCTTTTCCACATGATCTGTCACCATGTTTCCTCCTGTGTTTAACAGGGAATGGAGGGTCTCTCTGGTCCTTCTTTTGTTGTTAATCTATTTATAGACGTTGTTCTTGTTGACCTGTACACAGAAGCCAGATTGATTTCTAGCTGGGCTTTGGACC
>NW_009955313.1:0-209 GCF_000747805.2 Chaetura pelagica | reverse complement strand
AGAAAATTCACAACTAGCAAGGAAGCCATAAACAGGCTTGAAGAGCTTTAGTGTTTGATTTCAAGAAAGCAGTATTTTATTTTCAAAATCAACTTAGTTTGCTTGCTGAGATATTATATTGGCTTATGTGCTTAGCAAAGGCAAAATCAAGAAAGCAACTTCATAGCCAAGGCACACAACTACAAGTCTCTGCTCTCCTCAGGCCTAGA
>NW_009955312.1:0-209 GCF_000747805.2 Chaetura pelagica | reverse complement strand
GGGGTGCAGTTTTGCAATATACACTCCTTTAACAGTAACCCATGCAAATAAAGTGGCAGCCCAGAACGTTCTATTGCAGCCGTCACTTTATCCACAAAAGACGAAAACGACTCTTGTGGGCCTTGTTTAATGCTCATATAGGACGGCTGGCTGAACTTATCAGTTCTTACTCGAGTCAGAGCCAATCGGGCTAGGCGCATAGCTTCCTT
>NW_009955311.1:0-209 GCF_000747805.2 Chaetura pelagica | reverse complement strand
GATTGATTGATTGATTGATTGATTGATTTTTTCAGCTATCAAAATAGCCTTTGTTTTAATTCTGAAGGAATATAGTCATCCAAGCCATCATGCTACTTGCAGCTGCTTGAAGAAGAGAGACACTCACAAATGAGGTGTAATGAAAAAGCTCTGGGAAAGTCAATCAGATTGTGCTAGATCAGCCACATGGGAAACACAACCTCAAAGCT
>NW_009955310.1:0-209 GCF_000747805.2 Chaetura pelagica | reverse complement strand
TTCCTAATATCCAATCTGAACCTCCCTTGGTACAACTTGACCCCACTTTCTCTTGCTCTATCACTAGTCACTAGGGAGAAGCAGCCACCACCTCTCTCACTAAAGCTTCTTTCAGGTAGCTGTAAAGACCAACGAGCTCTTCCCTCAGCCTCCTCTCCTCCAGACTGAACAGTCCCACTTCCCTCAGCCTCTCCTTATAAGACCTGTTC
>NW_009955309.1:0-209 GCF_000747805.2 Chaetura pelagica | reverse complement strand
TTTCTTGCCCTTCTTGAAGACTGGAGTGACAAGTGTCACTTCTATCAGGGTGGCTGCCAAAGGAGGGACTCCCCTTGCAGGGACAGTATCCAATTTATCAAGGTGGTTACGGAACGAGGGGCTATTGCAATAACAGGGTCCAGGCAGCTTTTTGAATAAAGAACCGACCTAAGCATAATGTCCAGTTCATCAGGGTGTCTTGCCAAAAA
>NW_009955308.1:0-209 GCF_000747805.2 Chaetura pelagica | reverse complement strand
AAGCTTTCTGCTTCTGCCTGGAGATGGGATTTGACTGATTCTAACAGAGTGCTGGGCATGTCAAGTAGGGCCAAAAGTGTTGTTAACCTGCAGAATTGTCTGTCACATGGATGGGCTTTAATGTGTGGTATCTCCCATGAGGACAGGCTGAGAGATTGGAGTTGTTCTGTCCGGATAGCAGAAGGTTCCAGGGAGACCTTAGAGCACCT
>NW_009955307.1:0-209 GCF_000747805.2 Chaetura pelagica | reverse complement strand
AAAAAAAAATAATAAAAATCAACCATGAATTCCATGAGAGTCACTTTCATCTTTCATCACATTTCCAACAGAAGTCAGGACTGTAGGTACCGTAAAGAAAAGAAAAAAGGAAGTGTCCAAACACAACAAAAAGAACACGTCTAGATGCACCATGGAAGTGGCCATGTAAAGGTACATAAGAATGAGGATCATTTAATTCATCATGTAAC
>NW_009955306.1:0-209 GCF_000747805.2 Chaetura pelagica | reverse complement strand
TGCTGCAGCAAGTGCTGCTGTGGCTGCTGCTCCTGTCCCAGGCCCTGCTCCTGCTGATCCTCTCACCGGTTGCTGCTCCTCCAACTTTTGGGTCTCAAAGAGGGGGAGGAAGCAGAACTAAAAGTGAGACCTGTAATTGAAACAGAGCATCAACCAAAGTCTGACTTCAACTAGTTATCTGCTTGTAGGGTATAAATCTCTCATCTGGG
>NW_009955305.1:0-209 GCF_000747805.2 Chaetura pelagica | reverse complement strand
CCCCATGTCCCCCTGCCACCCCATGTCCCCATGCCACCCTGTGTCCCTGTGCCACCCTCCACACCCCGTGTCCCCGTGCCCCTGGCACCCCACGGGAGGTGGGTCTCACCCACGTAGCTGAGCAGCACGGGCAGGAAGAGGAGCCCGTGGGCCAGTCCCACCAGGGTGATGATGAGGTTGAGGCGGAAGAAGAAGATCTGGATCAGCTG
>NW_009955304.1:0-209 GCF_000747805.2 Chaetura pelagica | reverse complement strand
TTTTTTAATCAAACCTCCTCAGCTCATGCTGAAATTATGTGAATTTCTAACATAACCATATGAGAATGAATACATATAAGAAATGAAATATGATGAGCAGAAATCTTGTTCAAACATGGCTAGGCACACAGCTGAACTGAATTTCACTACTAATCTTTGACAATTTTCTAGTGTGTTATTTCATAGAATGGTTTGGGTTGGAAGGAACC
>NW_009955303.1:0-209 GCF_000747805.2 Chaetura pelagica | reverse complement strand
AGTACTCACATCCCTCTGGAGCTCGTCCATGGCATCTGTCAAGAGCTGGTCCTCTCCGTACTTCTCCATGGCATCCTGCAGCCCCTCTGCCAGCACCAAGTGCACCTGGGGGGCCCAGAGGGGTCAGGAACAGTTTTTTTTTTGAGGTGGGGGGTCCTTCAGAACCCGGGTGGGTCCGTGCCCCCTCCCCACACATCCCCACCTTGTTC
>NW_009955302.1:0-209 GCF_000747805.2 Chaetura pelagica | reverse complement strand
GCAATGTGCCCTTGTGGCAAAGAAGGCCAATAGTATCCTGGGATACATTACAAACAGCATGTCCGGTAGGTTGAGGGAGGTCATCCTCCCCCTCTATTCTGCACTACTGATGCCACATTTGATATACTGCATCCAGTTCTGTACTCCCCAGTTCAAGAGATACAGGAAACTACTGGAAAGAGTCCAGCAGAGGGCAGCAAAGATGACTG
>NW_009955301.1:0-209 GCF_000747805.2 Chaetura pelagica | reverse complement strand
CCAAGTCCTTCTCTGCAGGACTGTTCTCAATCCCTTAATTCCACAGCCTGTAAATCTAGTTTAAAGCCCTGTCAGTGAGTACCACAAGCTCCTGAACAAAGACCCTCTTCCCCCTCTGGGAAAGGTGAATCCCATCTTATGTCAGCAAGCCTGGGGTAATGTAGGCCATCCTATTATCAAAAAAACCAAAATTGTGGCAGTGACACCAG
>NW_009955300.1:0-209 GCF_000747805.2 Chaetura pelagica | reverse complement strand
AAAGGTCTTTCCAGCCTTGGTGATTCTGTGACATTAATTCTTGTTATATCCCCTCACCTAGGAAGCCCTGGCACTCTGCTGAAAGCTGTGGCAAAGTTGAAGGTGTTCAAGACAGTTGTACTGAACTGATTGAGAATTTCTTTCGGCCTGAATATAAAATCATAGAATGCCAGGTTGAAGGGGACCTCAAGGATCATCTGGTCCAACCT
>NW_009955299.1:0-209 GCF_000747805.2 Chaetura pelagica | reverse complement strand
GTGACTATTTGTGCTTACTATAAATATTAGTTGGTGGGATCATCCTTTAAATCAATTTCTTAATGACAGGATAATTTCTGTTATGTTGAAGAGGGTAAAAGGGGTTAAAAATATTTTTTTTTACCTTTCCAGTTTTTTCAGTTGTGAAATTGTAAAAAAAATACTTAAACGACTCATGATTTTAAAAAGGATGCCTCTTCTGAAGAAAA
>NW_009955298.1:0-209 GCF_000747805.2 Chaetura pelagica | reverse complement strand
TGTTCCAACCAGCACTGGTTTCTGCAGCACTTGCTGTTTCACTGTTGTGCCAGTTTAGTCCTCTGGGTCAGAAATCCCTGCCTAGCCTGGGCAGTGTTACATACTCCTCCTGCCCAGCACCTGCAGCCCGGGAGCTCAGGAATTTACCCACTTCTGTCCTTCTGCTCTTCCACAGCCCCCTCGTTTTAGCCACTTCCACCCCATTGCCC
>NW_009955297.1:0-209 GCF_000747805.2 Chaetura pelagica | reverse complement strand
GATTCCTACAGGTGAAGTGCAGCTTGGCATGTAGGGGAAGATGAACCCTTCCTAAGGTCTCCACCCTCTGACTTGGCAGCAGCACCTTGCTCCAATCCAGCCAGCTCTGCCCCTGCAAGCACCGGAGCAGATGCGCCAGGCAGGGTCCCAAGGGGCAGCTTTCTTCCCCTCCTGTCCATTCTGGTCTGTCAGCACCTTTCTGCAGCTGG
>NW_009955296.1:0-209 GCF_000747805.2 Chaetura pelagica | reverse complement strand
TCTTATATAGCCCCTTGCTATGTACACACACTCAAACCACTCTTATCATTAGTCAATTGTCATAAAGCCCTGCCACGACCTAAGCAGTGATTGGTTCCCAGCCTTATAGCACGTGACTGCACAGTCATGATTCTCCGCCTTCACCTCCTGCTGTGCACAGCTGGAAGTTGTTTACTTCGCTGCTCACTTTCTCAGTTGGTATCCTTGGA
>NW_009955295.1:0-209 GCF_000747805.2 Chaetura pelagica | reverse complement strand
TTTTCCCACTAGACCAGGTTGCTCCAAGCCCTTGAACACTTCCACGGAGAGGGATCCATCCACAACTTGCTTGTAATCTTTCCTTAGCAGTGCTGCAAGTATCTCCCTGTTATTATGTACCTTGCATTTGACTAGAGATTGAGGTAGTGATGTTGTGCAGTTTGTCTGCAGTGAGGTATGGGACACAGGTCAACTCTTGCAGTTCCATC
>NW_009955294.1:0-209 GCF_000747805.2 Chaetura pelagica | reverse complement strand
AAACCAATTAAAAGCTGCAGGGGGAAGCAGAGCTGCTGCCACACAGGGCTCCTGGGGGACATCACATCCTCTCTCCTTTCATTTCTTAGTAAATCCAGAATTAATGCTATGAAAGAAGAAACACTATTATTACTAATACACTGATGATGGCAGAGCTGCAGGATTAATAACACTGAGTATTACTTAACTAACTAGCTGCCTGGTTAGTC
>NW_009955293.1:0-209 GCF_000747805.2 Chaetura pelagica | reverse complement strand
AATTATAGAAGGATTAATTGCAAATCCTCTGCACTGACTTCTCCTAGTAGGAGATGTCCCTCTCACTTCTGGAAGGCAAGGATCAAAGCCAGGGTCCTGTAACCAGTTCCGACATAAGCAGAAGGGGTAAAAGAGAATGTTACAGGATGGAATACAAGGTGCTGTGGAAGTTCCATCCACAGGGGAACAAGCTTCAAGGAGCAACAAGA
>NW_009955291.1:0-209 GCF_000747805.2 Chaetura pelagica | reverse complement strand
TTGTGTCCCCGTTGACCTCTGACCCTGCCCCCCAGGCCGCCTCCGCGCCATCAACCCCGAGCGCGGCTTCTTCGGGGTGGCCCCGGGCACCTCCCCCCGCACCAACCCCAACGCCATGGCCGCCATCTTGGCCAACACCATCTTCACCAACGTGGGGCTGACGAGCGACGGCGGCGTCTTCTGGGAGGGGCTGGAGCAGGAACAGCCCC
>NW_009955290.1:0-209 GCF_000747805.2 Chaetura pelagica | reverse complement strand
GAGGGTGAGGGGTGGTCCCTCGGACCCTCCTCTGTCTCCCTCCCCAGCGTCAACTTCGTGAAGTGGTCCTCCCAGGGGATGCTGCGCCTGTCCCCCGAGGCCATGAACGAGCTGTTCCAGCCCACGGTGCGCGGGATCATCCAGCACATCGGTACCTCCCGCCGGGGTGTGGGGAGGGGTGTGAGTGTGTGTGAGTGTGAGTGTGTGTG
>NW_009955289.1:0-209 GCF_000747805.2 Chaetura pelagica | reverse complement strand
CTGATCAGTGGATCACAGAGAGATCTTTGCCCAAGTCTGATGAAGTACCTGGCCTTGGTGATACCAGAACCTGGTTCTGTTCTTCTGAGTGTGCAGATGTGGTGCAATTCAGACAACAAAAAGATGACAAGACTAACTGTGCACTCCTGTATCTTCTCACAGACACTCTCCTTGTGGATTGTGTAGTAGAAAAGACAGGGATTGGGAAG
>NW_009955288.1:0-209 GCF_000747805.2 Chaetura pelagica | reverse complement strand
ATCCCCATCCTCATCCCCATCCTCATCTCCACCCTGTTTACTGTCCCCATCCCCACCCTCATCCCCATCCTCAGTCTCATTCCCATCCTCATGCTTGTCCTTATCCCTGTCCCCAACCCTGTCCCTGTCCTCATCCCCATCTTCATCCTCATTCCCAGTCCCCTGCCTGCCACCCCGCCCTGCTCCCGGCCGGACCCCCACACCCCGCG
>NW_009955287.1:0-209 GCF_000747805.2 Chaetura pelagica | reverse complement strand
CTGACGTGTCCCTGGCGTGTCCCTGGCGTGTGCAGGCGGCGCTGGTGGAGAAGCGGATCCTGGCGCGTGTTCACAGCCCCTTCATCGTCTCCTTGGCCTGCGCCTTCCAGACCAAGACCGACCTGTGCCTGGTCATGACCATCATGAACGGGGGGGACCTGCGGTGAGCACACCTGGAACATGCCTAGGACATGCCTGGACATGCCTAG
>NW_009955286.1:0-209 GCF_000747805.2 Chaetura pelagica | reverse complement strand
AGTGGAGTATAAAGTTAGAGAAAAAATGGTGGATTATAAAGGTAGAGAAAAAAGAAAGTGGAAAGGGAGAGTGTAAGGGGATTGTAAAGGCAAAAAGAAAAGTATCTGAGCCAGAAACCAGTAATCCCTGTACACCCTCAAGAGTGCCTGGCTCTGCACAAGATGTAGGGGCTTTCCTACTTTCTGTAGCTCTCTGACTTTTCTTTGCC
>NW_009955285.1:0-208 GCF_000747805.2 Chaetura pelagica | reverse complement strand
GGGTGGGACGGGAAGAGGAGCCGAGGGAAGGGCCTGGAGAACCGACCTGGGGAGGAACGGCTGGAGGAGCCGGGAATGTCGGGCCTGAGGAAGAGGAGGCTGCGGGGAGAGCTCATCGGTCTGTGCACCTGCCCGAGAGGTGATGGCAGAGCCTGGGGCTGGTCCCTCCTGCAGCCCCCCCATGTCCCCATGTCCCCATGTCCCCACG
>NW_009955284.1:0-209 GCF_000747805.2 Chaetura pelagica | reverse complement strand
CCCTGTTTACCACAACTCTCTGGGCCTGGCTGTCCAGCCACTTTTATACCCATTGAAGAGTACACTTGCCTATGCTTGTTTTCACCAGCTTCTCCAGGAGAATGTGGTGAGAGACAGTGTCAGAAGCCTTACCAGGGTCTAGGTGGACCATGTCCATGGCTTTCTTCTCATCCAATAGCTGAGTCACATGATCACAGAGAGAGATCAAG
>NW_009955283.1:0-209 GCF_000747805.2 Chaetura pelagica | reverse complement strand
TCTGGCTGCATGTTGTCGATTGAAACTGTTTTCTTTATTCTCTCTTGAATGCTGAAGAAAGGCAGGAAAGTCTTGCTTCCTCTCCTATTATTCCATCATCGTTTTGCATTCTTACATAGTGGGAAGAAACCAGTCGTTGTGGGTGATACGAAAAACTGAGCTTCCTGCTCTCTCTCTCTTTGTCCCTGTGCCTTTTTAGATGTCTTCCC
>NW_009955282.1:0-209 GCF_000747805.2 Chaetura pelagica | reverse complement strand
CCCGTTAGACAGCATCAGTGATGCTCTCATCAAGCTACAAATCCAGACTCTCCAGGGAAGAGGATCATCTGTGCTGCCAACAGAAAAATACAACAGAGTAAGTTGCTTAACGTAGCTCGTTTTTGTCAGATGAGTTGAGCTGCCTCCCACAACCTCCCCGAGAGAGGGAACAGGTGCTAATGCCACCCTGCTTGTCTCAGGATGATACC
>NW_009955281.1:0-209 GCF_000747805.2 Chaetura pelagica | reverse complement strand
AATCCACATCATTCCCAGAACTGAAGAGACAGAAAGATTTCAGCTGACACAGGATCTATCCTGGCATCCGACAGAGAGCGACGCCAACTTCTGGAAAATAGAAGAGCCCCAGGGCAGGCTAATAACAGCACTACTTAAGAACATAAGACAATTATTACCTCCAACTGTGAAGGAGTCTGAGTAATTAAAAAGGGTTCTTTATTTTGATT
>NW_009955280.1:0-209 GCF_000747805.2 Chaetura pelagica | reverse complement strand
TTCAGAAAGGACCCAGACTCAGCTTCTCTTTCAAGGTCCCGCAAAGAGCAACACGGCGCGACTGTTACGTTGCTGTTCCCTAATATCTACGTGCCTTCAGTCGTGGGGAGGGGGATAAAACCCCAGCAGCAAATAACGTGCATCGCCCTGGCTCCGTCTCCTTCCCCCCACTGGTTTAGTTTTTCAAGGAGGTGCAATAAAAAAACGTA
>NW_009955279.1:0-209 GCF_000747805.2 Chaetura pelagica | reverse complement strand
GACAAGTGGTGTTCCTCAGGGGTTGGTACTGCAACCAGTGCTGTTTAACATCTTCGTCAGTGACATAGACTGTGGCACTGAATGCACCCTCAGAAAGTTTGTTGACGACATCAAGCTGTGTGGTGTGGTTGTCACACTGCACGGAAGGGATGCCATCCAGATGCCCCTTGAAAGGCTTGAGGTGGGCCCATACCAACCTCATGAAGTTC
>NW_009955278.1:0-209 GCF_000747805.2 Chaetura pelagica | reverse complement strand
TATGTATAACCTGCAATGTTCAACTCCATCTAAAATAACTATTCAAACATATTTTCTCAAACTATTGTCAAGTAATCAGTATTGAAAAAGACTCATTTGTTTGAAGTAAATGCCAAGCAGCTTTGTAAACTCACCTCTCAAGGACATATTGCATAGTTTCTGCTATACCAGCCTGGTCTTCTCCTATCAGGGATGGCTGGAAGATAATC
>NW_009955277.1:0-209 GCF_000747805.2 Chaetura pelagica | reverse complement strand
CCCAACCAGTGGATCTGCTGCGACATCCGCTACCTGGACGTCAGCATCCTGGGGAAGTTCGCGGTCGTCATGGCCGACCCGCCCTGGGACATCCACATGGAACTGCCTTACGGGACCTTGACCGACGACGAGATGAGGCGCCTCAACATCCCCGTCCTGCAGGACGAGGGGTTCCTCTTCCTCTGGGTCACCGGGAGGTCCGTTTTGGG
>NW_009955276.1:0-209 GCF_000747805.2 Chaetura pelagica | reverse complement strand
TGAGTTGGAAGGGACCTTAAAAGATCATCCAACCCTCCTGCATGGGAATGGACATGCCCCACTAGATCAGGCTGCTCAGAGCCCCTTTCAACTTAGCCTTGAACACTTCCACCAATGGGGGTTACACAAAATCCCTGAGCAATCTGTTTTCAGTGTCTCACCACCCTCATCATGAAGGATTTCCTCCTAATGTCTAATCTGAATCTACC
>NW_009955275.1:0-209 GCF_000747805.2 Chaetura pelagica | reverse complement strand
CCAGCCCAATTCCATCCCACAGTACTGCCAGGCCCAGCCCAACCCCACCCCAGTGCTCCCAGTCCCCTCCCAGTCCCACCTGAAGGACATGGTGAACCAGACCCCCATCATCATCAGCGTCACGCGCCGGAACTCGGGCTGGAAGCAGCGCTGGAAGTTGCTCCACACCTGGGGGAGGGGACAGGGGGTGGTGGGGGGGGTACTGGGAG
>NW_009955274.1:0-208 GCF_000747805.2 Chaetura pelagica | reverse complement strand
TCTTCTAATTTCTCTCTCAGGGGTTTTACCTCTTCCTGTGTGGCTGACACTGCCGCTCCCAAAGCTGCACAAACTGGAGCTTTACCCTCCCTGAGTCGCAGCTTCGCCTCCTTTTGCAATGCAGAGATAGGATCTGCCACACTCTGCAGATGATACCAGTTCTCTTTAGCCCAGTCCCGTCCCGACACTGACGGACGGGCAGCAGGAG
>NW_009955273.1:0-209 GCF_000747805.2 Chaetura pelagica | reverse complement strand
GTAGTAGTTTGTTGGGTTGTTAGAGGAGCAGGACTGAAGAGGCAGTAGGCTTCTTTTTTTCGTGGAGATCCGGCAAATAATGGTTTGTTTACCGCCCAGAACATCTCAACGGGAAAATAAATCACAAAAAGGGCTACTACTCAAATGACCCACCAGGGACTGAGGCAGTTGGTGCAGTCAGGTCTCGGGTCATAATTGATAAGAGCTGA
>NW_009955272.1:0-209 GCF_000747805.2 Chaetura pelagica | reverse complement strand
CAGCCAGACCCTGTTTAAAGGTAGGTGAATCTGGGAGAGCTGCCTCATTTCCCAGGAAACACACTGGCCTTCACAGGAGCACCTGACCCTCCTGAGCAGCCACAAAGCCCACCCACCAGTTTCCTCCTTGGCTTTGCCACCACAGCAGCTCAGGGCACATTAAAGCACATTCCACAGGCCAGGAAGCAGCAGAGCTGCCCGGGTTCCTC
>NW_009955270.1:0-208 GCF_000747805.2 Chaetura pelagica | reverse complement strand
AGAGGGTACCAGGGCAAGAGTTAGGGGCACTTGTTGATAGGGCTTTAAGCTAGCTTGGAAGGGAGCAGGGGATAAAACCACACTCACTGCAGCTGAGCCTAGGGATGAAGTGCCCATGTCAGGGATGAAGTTGATAACCCAGCTAAAGTACATTTACGCCAATGCATGCAGCATGGGTCCTGCTTGACTAGCCTGATCTCCTTCTATG
>NW_009955269.1:0-208 GCF_000747805.2 Chaetura pelagica | reverse complement strand
AACCCAAAAACACCCCCAAACACCCCAAAACACCCTGAAATAGCCCCAAAACCACCCCAAAAACACCCCAACCCCCCTGAAACACCCCAAAACCACCCCCAAACTGCCGGGAAACACCCCAAAACATCCCTGAAACACCCCAAAACCCCCTGAAACACCCCAAAAACACCCCAAAACACCCCAAAACCACCCCAAAACAGCCAAAAAT
>NW_009955268.1:0-208 GCF_000747805.2 Chaetura pelagica | reverse complement strand
CAACAAGTACAAGAAAGTGCATAAGCCAGACAGGGTGAAGAATCTACAGTGATCCTAAATATTGCATTGGAATTTAGGGTAATTTTTATTAGTGCAATTAACACTGACAATAAAACATGAAAAACTACAGGTTTTTACCAGCTCTGTGAAGCTGTTTACAGCAGCTAAATCTCATCCTATGGGTCAAATGTAGCTTTTAACATAGAAA
>NW_009955267.1:0-208 GCF_000747805.2 Chaetura pelagica | reverse complement strand
CAAAGAAAGGATGGGGGACATGGGGATGGAGGGGACAAGGGGGACATGGGATTTGGTTGGTCGTGACCACCTTGGACCAACCTTGAGGCCACCATGGAGGTGTCCCCAGTGGTCTCCACCTGGGGACAAGGAAGGGATTGGGGACGTGGGCTTTGGTTGGTTGTGACCACCTTGGACCAACCAACCCTGAGACCACCATGGAGGTGTT
>NW_009955266.1:0-208 GCF_000747805.2 Chaetura pelagica | reverse complement strand
ATATTCAAGGATCACTTTCTCCATGCCCAGGAACTTTGTGTCCCAATGAAGAGGGTCACGGCCTCAGTGGAAAAGGAAGAACAACTGACATCATCGACCTGGACCTGTACAAAGCTTTTGACACTGTCCCACACAACACCCTGGTATCCAAACTGGAACAGTACAGATCTGATGAATGGTAAGGAACTGGCTGGATGATCACACTCAA
>NW_009955265.1:0-208 GCF_000747805.2 Chaetura pelagica | reverse complement strand
TTCCAACCCAAACCAGTCCATGATTCTACAAAGCAGTGCTTTTTAAAAATGAATCTTATTTTGGAGGGTTTCTCTGCCCCAGTGCATGACTAGAAGTGGTGGGGTTTTAAAATTAATATTATTTCAGGTTTTTTTTGTCTCCTTGCATGGCCAGGAGAGTCATAAAATGGTAGAATTATGGACTGGTTTGGGTTGGAAGGGGCCTTAA
>NW_009955264.1:0-208 GCF_000747805.2 Chaetura pelagica | reverse complement strand
AAAATATAATACAGCAAACCACAACTTTGAAGTGATAAAGAGAGGACAAAGTTGCAGTTCAGGACTGCTGGCCAGATAAGAAAGTCTTTGTCATCTGAAGAAATATTTTTGTATACAGTGTTCTTTGTCAAGTGTAACTGCAGGCTTCCCTGTCTCCCACCAAAGCAGTGGTGTGTCAGTGGAAAAGGGAAGCATATGAGACTTGGTG
>NW_009955263.1:0-208 GCF_000747805.2 Chaetura pelagica | reverse complement strand
CCCACCA
This sequence comes from Chaetura pelagica, assembly GCF_000747805.2. Lineage (NCBI taxonomy): Eukaryota > Metazoa > Chordata > Aves > Apodiformes > Apodidae > Chaetura > Chaetura pelagica. The sequence goes on along the minus strand of NW_009955263.1, from coordinate 201 downwards.
CCTCTTTTTCCTTACCTATCCCTTTTGAAGAGTTGGTAACCATTGATTGAAGCACTCTAGTTGTGTAAGTCATTCCACCACCAGGTTTCCATGATGGCAAGTAGGTCATATTTTCCTTGCTACACAATGGCCTCCAGTTCCTCCTGTTTTTTGCCCGTGCTGTGTGCATAGGTGTAGATGCACTTCAGCTGGGCTAATGAT
>NW_009955262.1:0-208 GCF_000747805.2 Chaetura pelagica | reverse complement strand
CATCACCCCAAGGTTCCATCTCATGGTTCCACCTCCCTCTTGTTCCACCTCCCCATGATTCTACCTCCCCAAGCTCCATCACCCCCTGCTCCATCACCTCATGGTTCCACCTCCCCCTGGTTCCATCATCTCCCCAGGGTTCCATCTCCCCATGGTTCTACCTCCCTTGTTTCCAATTCCCCTGGTTCCACCTCCCCCTGGTCCCATC
>NW_009955261.1:0-208 GCF_000747805.2 Chaetura pelagica | reverse complement strand
AAAGGAAAATAAATGCACAGAAAAAGGAAAAGAAATTTTTAAAAAGGAAAATTAACCAAAAAAAAAAGGAAAAGAAATGGAAAAAGGGAAAAAATCTCCCAAAAAAGGGAAAAAAATGTCCCAAGAAAGGGAAAGAAATGTCCCAGAAAAGAAGAAAAATAAAAAAAAAAAAAGGGGAAAAAATCCCCCTCCCCCCAAAAGGAATAAA
>NW_009955260.1:0-208 GCF_000747805.2 Chaetura pelagica | reverse complement strand
TGAATAGTTCTATGATTCTACAAAAATATTTCCATGTTCTGGAACACACCAATTATTTCTGTGAGCCTCTGAATTATCTACAGCATTTATCATCCTCTAGGATGATCTGTTGCCTCTCTGTGACCTTTATCAGACCTTCCAGAAGAAAACTAATTGGTTTTCTGCATTTCACATCAATCCAATTACACACACCTTGTTCCTCACTCAT
>NW_009955259.1:0-208 GCF_000747805.2 Chaetura pelagica | reverse complement strand
CTAAGGATCTTGAACTCCACCATTTCATGTTTGCTATAACCAAGGCTGCCCTTGAGCTAAGCCTCCCTCACCAGCCCTTCTTCTTGGTGAGAACAAGGTCCATCATAGCACCTCTCCTTGTTCATTCCTCAATTACTTGGAAAAGGAAGTTGTCCTCCATGCTCTCTAGGAACCTCCTGGATAGTTTGTGCTTTGCAGAGTTGTCCCT
>NW_009955258.1:0-208 GCF_000747805.2 Chaetura pelagica | reverse complement strand
GCTTCATCCTGGCTCAAACCAGGACATCTGGTCTCTATCCTTCAGCCGGTTCCCAATACATCTCACTGCCCAATAGTCCAATCCACACTTCTCAAGTTTGTTTGTGAGGATGCCATGGGAGATAGTGTCAAAAGCCTTGATGGTGTCAAGGTAGACCACGTCAGCTGTCCTTCCCTAATCTATCCATCTAGTTATGCCATCATAAAAG
>NW_009955257.1:0-208 GCF_000747805.2 Chaetura pelagica | reverse complement strand
AATATCCCAGCAGGTCTGTGACATTTTATTATGCGGAACTTTATAGAATAAACATGTCAGCACAGTCAGTTTTAAAGTGCATTTCTGATTAACATTTCTTAACTATTGCAGTGTCATTTTAAATTTTTTTTGTGCAGACTAAAAAGAATGTGAACTCCAGAGACTGCAGAATATGTGAGGAAATATGATTGACACTGATGATACAGCA
>NW_009955256.1:0-208 GCF_000747805.2 Chaetura pelagica | reverse complement strand
TTTCTCCTGGGAGGTAAAGATGATCAAATTGTATCCACTTTCTCCTTCTAATCTGAGGGGATCTGCACCCAAGGGAAATCTGAACTTCCCTCTTTCTCCTGCTCTTTTCCATTCCCTGCATTTGCTCCTTGCCTGTGCTGAGCTAGTATTGTAGTGAAGCCATTAACTTGCTGATGCATATTCATGAATCCTATACAATATGTTAATT
>NW_009955255.1:0-208 GCF_000747805.2 Chaetura pelagica | reverse complement strand
GGACTCCTGCTCCCACACTTGCTCCACGGTTAACAAATGAAGAGTTCAAATGTAGGGATTTGAGCTTTAGCACATAATTCTGGGTCCGGTGTCATTGAGAAATAACCCAGAACTTCAAAACAAGGTGATGATTTTGTGTAGGTGCAAGTTCAAATGATAGTCAGAGAGGCACAGAGGTAGACCACATTTAGCACCAAGCGAGGGCACC
>NW_009955254.1:0-208 GCF_000747805.2 Chaetura pelagica | reverse complement strand
CCAACATGGCTTCACTAAGAGCAAATCCTGCTGACAAAAGTGGTGGCCTTCTGCAGCACTGGTGGTTAAGGAGAGAACAGCTGATACCATCTACCTGTATTTGTGCAAAGCATTTGACATTGTCCTGCACAACATCTTTGTCTTTGAATTGGACAGACATGGATTTGATGGATAGAACACTTGGTGGATAAGGAATTGGCTAAATGGT
>NW_009955253.1:0-208 GCF_000747805.2 Chaetura pelagica | reverse complement strand
CCTGGGACAGCCTCTGGCCAACCTGAGAAGGTATCAGTCATCACCAGCAAATACCAGACTTTTCCAGGGAGCTCAGAAAAATCTATTTGCCAGTGTTGCCCAGAATGATTCCTTTTCCCAATTGTCTCTAATTTCACTCGATGGGTCATACTGAGATTGTTCCTTAGGCATATCTCCCATTGTTGGGAGACCTGTTTTACTGTAGTAT
>NW_009955252.1:0-208 GCF_000747805.2 Chaetura pelagica | reverse complement strand
ATTTAAACTCAAATTTTCCTTTCAATAATATTTAAATCTTGTTCACTGTAGACCTCAACGTACTTTCCAAAGCAGCATAAGCCTTATCTCAATGAAGGTAAAAGTAGATTGTCCTGAGGAAGGACAGAATAAGGAGTTCAGGATTTGTCTTAATAAAAGGCATAAAAAAACTGCTTGAGTTTAACAGGTCTATTACATCACACACACA
>NW_009955251.1:0-208 GCF_000747805.2 Chaetura pelagica | reverse complement strand
GGGGGGGTCTCCAGAGCTCCCTGCCAGCCCTGATGCCTCTTAAGACCTCCTAAGGCTGGGGATGAAGCCTCCAGTAGGAGCTGGGCTGGTTTGAGCTGCTCACAGCACATCCCAGTCTGTCCCAGTTGTCCTCTCCACTCCCATGCGGAGCTTGGGGTCCATCAACTTGGCCATGTGCCCTGGCCAAGGGTTGGGACGGGGCAGATTG
>NW_009955250.1:0-208 GCF_000747805.2 Chaetura pelagica | reverse complement strand
AGGTATTTTTAGCACAAGGGGAACTCTCCCAGCTGTGGGGAGGTCCACCAGGACTGGTTGACCTGGGTAATAGGAGGGGTGTGTTGGGTGATCTGATTCATTGGGAGCAGGTAAAATAGTGGGAGCTTTGGGGCAAAAGGCTGTCAATTTTGGACATCCATTCCTTCCCCATCGGCTATTCACAGCTATAACTGCATCCCTCAGTCTA
>NW_009955249.1:0-208 GCF_000747805.2 Chaetura pelagica | reverse complement strand
GGACTCCTGCTCCCACACTTGCTCCACGGTTGACAACTGAAGAGTTCAAGTGTAGGGACTTCAGCTTTAGCACTTAATTCTGGGTCTGGTGTCGCTGGAAAATAACGCAGAAGTTCAGAACAAGGTGATGACTTTGTGTAGGTGCAAGTTCAAATGGTAGTCAGAGAGGCACAAAGTTAGACCACATTTAGCACCAAGCGAGGGCACC
>NW_009955248.1:0-208 GCF_000747805.2 Chaetura pelagica | reverse complement strand
TGGCGCTGCCTCTCACGGAGGAACAGCCACTTCGGGACCGTGTTTTAGAGGGGTAGTTAGAAGGCACAGCCCCACCACACTCACAGACTGCTTCTAAGACCAATGTTTATAATTGGTTTATTAGGGGTTAACACAAGCTGAGGGATGGTGTTTAGGGAAAATATAAATGTAAATGGAGATATATAGACATTATATATATATATATATA
>NW_009955247.1:0-208 GCF_000747805.2 Chaetura pelagica | reverse complement strand
TTCAGAACGTACATACATCCTTGCAGATAATTCAGAGTTAAGTAGGACACAGCCCTGAGCGGCTGGAGCTGGCCATGCTTGCAACAGGACATTGGGCTGGAGACCTCCAGAAGACCCTTCCAATCTACTACTCTACAATGGTGGTGTGGTTGAGCTGTAGCATAAATCCCAGCCTGGGGCTGTGCTTGACTCACTTTTCCTAGGCTGG
>NW_009955246.1:0-208 GCF_000747805.2 Chaetura pelagica | reverse complement strand
AAACCATGTCCCTAAGCAGCACACCTACACTACTTTTAAACACGTCAAGGGATGGCAACTCCATTGCTTCCCTGGGCAGTCTGTTCCAGTTCTTGACAGCCCTTTCTGTGAAGGAATTTTTCCGAATTTCCAGCCTAAACCTCCCCAATACAACTTGAGGTGGTTTCCTTTCATGCTATTGCTTGTCAGTTGTGAGAAGAGACCAGCA
>NW_009955245.1:0-208 GCF_000747805.2 Chaetura pelagica | reverse complement strand
AATTTATTTCCCACATAGTCACAATGTTTAATCCAACTTGAATTTCCTCTCAATATCATTCTCTGCCTAGAATAGAAATCATTCATCACCATATAATTAGCTTGCCCAAATTACTTGGTTTCTCTCCATCTTAGTTTTTAATCTTCTTTTGCCTTCCTCTCTTAGTACAGAATATCTTAGCAGAGACTGGACCAAACACACACACACA
>NW_009955244.1:0-208 GCF_000747805.2 Chaetura pelagica | reverse complement strand
CAACTCATCCCAGGAGTGGCTGAGACCCCCAACACTCCCCAAAGACCCTGCAGCAAATGTCCCCCCACCTCACTGTTTTGAGGTGTAGGATGGGAGGGAGTGTCCAACTCCATGGGTAACCCCCCATTTCAGATTGTGTCACATTTTCTCACCAAGCAGGCTTGATGTCCCTCCACCGAAAACCCTGGAAGTCCCCTGAGGGCAGCCA
>NW_009955243.1:0-208 GCF_000747805.2 Chaetura pelagica | reverse complement strand
TCCATGACAGGTTTCCAATAAAATAACAAAAAAAACATTCATTCAAAATAAGTGATGGAAAACTCCTTGTTCTGGCCAGTTCTGCTTTGAGAATGGTTTCATGATTGAGAAATCCCAGAGCTTGCTCAGCTCCCTCTGTGAAAATGTGTCTGGGTGGCAGGTGAGACAGCAGGGAGCTCAAGTACCTGAAGGGAGGTTGGAGTCAGGT
>NW_009955242.1:0-208 GCF_000747805.2 Chaetura pelagica | reverse complement strand
CCCTGAGCTGGAAGACAGGGACAGGGAGCAGATCAAAGCCCCCATAATGCAAGGGACAATGATTAGTGACCTGCCATACCACCTAGAAATGAAAAAGTATGGAGCGGATGTAATAAACTCAAAGGTACTGAGGGATCTGGCAGGAAGTGCTCAGCAGGCCACTTTCCATCATCTTATCAGGTGATCAAGTCCAGTCAGCATGGGTTTA
>NW_009955241.1:0-208 GCF_000747805.2 Chaetura pelagica | reverse complement strand
ATAACCCAGACCCCTCATGGGAAACAGCTTCTGGCAAAAAGTTCCCTTCCTTATCAGGTGTGTATCTATATAGCAGGCCATCTTAGTTTCTGTGTTTCCTTTACAAAATCCCTATTTTCCTAAGTTATATTTTGCAAATTTTGTGGAAATCTCTGATCAAAAAGTACTAAATAAAGATAAATTTTCCTCTGATTAAGTTTTTGGCCTT
>NW_009955240.1:0-208 GCF_000747805.2 Chaetura pelagica | reverse complement strand
GCACCCCGGCTGGGTACAGACCGACATGGGCAGCGCAGCCGGATACCCGGTAGGAGTTTCCCCCGTGCCCCCCTGTGCTGCTCTCCCAGGGGCAGGAGCTGCTGCCCCGAGCCCTGCCCAGCAGCTCCCCAGCTGCCCCAGCCCCTCGGCTCCCTGCCCGGCCCCGCTGCCCGGCCCTGGCAGCTTTCCCCTGGCTCCCCTGGGGCTC
>NW_009955239.1:0-208 GCF_000747805.2 Chaetura pelagica | reverse complement strand
AGCACCATCCAACCTGGCCTTGAACACTTCTTGAACACAAATTCCCTGTTCCAGTGTCCACCATCCTCATAGTGAAAATTTTATTCCTAATGCCTACCCTAAATCTACCCTCTTCCAGTATAAAGCCCCTTATGCTATCACTACATGCCCATATAGAAAGTCCCTCTCCAGTCTTTTCTGTAGTTCCCCTTCAGGTACTGGAAGGCCA
>NW_009955238.1:0-208 GCF_000747805.2 Chaetura pelagica | reverse complement strand
CACACTCACACTCACATCACAGGTCACACTCCGCTCTCACTCCAAGGGCGCCCGTTCCAGGGGCAGCTCCTGGGGCTCCATCACGTGTCACACTCACATCACACGTGTCCCACACGTGTCCCACACGTGTCCCACACCCCTCCCACGTGTGTCACACACCCCTGAGCCCCCCTTGTGCCCCCCCAGGCCCCCAACTGACCCTCCTCGT
>NW_009955237.1:0-208 GCF_000747805.2 Chaetura pelagica | reverse complement strand
TGTAGCATTGCATGGGTTTGTTGTGACCCAAACATAGGACCCAACTTTTGGCCCTATTTTTTCTCGCACACTTGGCCTTGGCCCATCAATCCAAGTTTCTCTAGATCCCTCTATAGAGCCTTCCTACTCTCAAGAGATCAACACGTCAACTTGGTGTTGTCTGCAGACTGCCTGGAATGCACTCGATCCCCTTGTCCAGATCATTGAT
>NW_009955236.1:0-208 GCF_000747805.2 Chaetura pelagica | reverse complement strand
TCTTATTTCCTCTTTATGTAAAGGAAACATGTTAATTTATCTCTAAAAGCCTTTTATCATGGGAACATGAAAGCAATAAAAATTGTTTTGTATAAGAGGAAAATGTTCATCATGGAATTAAAACATACACACAGATCCATGCTCGAGTTCTAGTCATGAAACTTGACATGAGCCTGTCTTGAAACTGGTTGTCCTGTTCTACAAAAAA
>NW_009955235.1:0-208 GCF_000747805.2 Chaetura pelagica | reverse complement strand
CCCCCTCCAGGGAAACCTGCATGCTCAATTATCTCTCTGCAATGCCTGAAGACCATCAGCACATGCAACATGGGGGATAAACAGGAAGAACTAGAGATCCGTGGCAGTCACAGGGCCAGGATCTCATTGCAGTTACAGAGACATGGTGGGGTAGCTTGAGTAAAGCAAATGCTGTAATGGATGCTACATACTTCTTAGGAAAGACAGG
>NW_009955234.1:0-208 GCF_000747805.2 Chaetura pelagica | reverse complement strand
GGAAAAACTCAAATGGAACAAGGAAGTTTACAGAATCTGGAAAATAAGATTCACCACTTGGAAGGAATACAGGAGTATTGTCAGAGGATGCAGGGATGCAATGACAAAAGATAAGGCCCACCTGTAATTAAATCTGGTGAGGGGTACCAAAGACAACAAAGGGTTTTTTCGGTATATCAATAGAAAAAGAAAGACTAGGGAAAATGTG
>NW_009955233.1:0-208 GCF_000747805.2 Chaetura pelagica | reverse complement strand
CTGTCCCCAACCTCCCTGTCCCCAATGTCCCTCAAGGTGGTGACACCCTTGTCCCCAGGAACTGGGACATCCCTCTCCCCAGTGTCCCTTAGGGTGGTGGCATCTCTGTCCCCAACCCCTTTGTCCCCAAGGGCTGGGACATCCCTGTCCCCATTGTCCTTGTCCCCAGTGTCCTTGTCCCCAAGAACTGAGACCTTCATGTCCCCAA
>NW_009955232.1:0-208 GCF_000747805.2 Chaetura pelagica | reverse complement strand
AACTCTTTCAGCACCCTTGGATGTAGCGCATTCAGTCCCATAGATTTGTGTGTGCCTAAGTGGTGTAGTAGGTCTCTGACTACTTCTTCTTCTGCATCTGCTCCCTGTCTTCTAGCTCATGTGGATGAATATCCATGGAACAGGTAGTTCCACTGCTATAGCCTGAGGCAAAGTAGATGTTGAGCACCTCAACCTTTTCCTCATCCTT
>NW_009955231.1:0-208 GCF_000747805.2 Chaetura pelagica | reverse complement strand
TACCTGGGTCCTCCTTGGAACCCTTCTTATATACAAGAGTGACATTAGCCTTCCCTCAGTCTTCAGGAATGTCTCCTCATCTCCAAAACTTCCCAAAGATTATGCAGAGCAGCTTTGCCACAACATCAGCCAGCTCTCTCAACACCTTAGTGTGGATGGCATCTGGACACATTGATCTGTACAGGTCAAGCTCCTGTAATAGTTGACA
>NW_009955230.1:0-208 GCF_000747805.2 Chaetura pelagica | reverse complement strand
TTTTTTTGGAGAATTTCTTGGTTTAACCTTTCCACAGAAACAAAATGTCATGTTTGGCCTGCACTGCCAAGAGATGAGTTTGGTGCAATAAGCTGCACCTGCAGCTCAGATGTGTTGTGCCTTTGGTCTGCTGACTGCCAGCCTCACCAGGTCTGTCCAAAAACCTGATGAGCTTGTACAATGTCATGAACATCAGCAGCAAACCACA
>NW_009955229.1:0-208 GCF_000747805.2 Chaetura pelagica | reverse complement strand
CATTGGTGGACAAAGGAAGAGCAACTGACATGATCTACATGGACCTGTACATGTCCGGCATGACATCCTGATATTGAAACTGGAACAATATGGATTCAATGGATGGACTGCATGTTGGATGGTCACATTAGAAGAATTCAATGTCTAGATGGAGACCTGTGACAAGTGGTTTTCTCCAAGGTTCAGTACTGGGACCAGTGCTGTTTAA
>NW_009955228.1:0-207 GCF_000747805.2 Chaetura pelagica | reverse complement strand
TTTTGATGCAGCCCAGGATGTGCTTGGCTTTTTGGGATGCAAGCACACATTGCTGTCTCATGTCCAGCTTCTCATCTGCCAGTCTCCCAATGTCTTCCACAAGGCTGCTCTCGATCCCTTCATCCCCCAGCATATAGTAATATTGGGGGTTGGCCCAACCTAGATACAGGACCTTGCACTTGGCCTTGAACCTCCTCAGGTTCACAT
>NW_009955227.1:0-208 GCF_000747805.2 Chaetura pelagica | reverse complement strand
TTTTAAAATGACATAATGTCAGATTAGCAACTAAGGTAAGATTTTTTTCCTGCTAAAGAAACAAAGCAGCCTCAAACAATGACTGAAGGGACAGCCAGGGGCCTTTTTCTAAAGATGAAATTCCTGGGCAGGTTTAAGGGAGATTAGAGAGGAAGAAAAAGGAGGGCACACTTCCTATATCATGGAGAGATAACTACATTCAAAATCA
>NW_009955226.1:0-208 GCF_000747805.2 Chaetura pelagica | reverse complement strand
GTGTGGGGGGGTGAGGGGCAGGGGTGCCCCCCCCTCCAAGCAGGGGGGCTGCGTGTTTGTGGCACCTGCTTTTGGGGCACAAAGAAAGGGCACCCTGAGCAGGAGGAGGGAGCAGGGAGAGGGGCCAGGGAAGTGCAGGGCCCTGGGCAAGGAGCAGGGGGGCTGGATGGCACCGGCAGGGCAGCCTGGAGCAGCCAGAGCTCTGCAG
>NW_009955225.1:0-208 GCF_000747805.2 Chaetura pelagica | reverse complement strand
CCACCTCTCCTCCTCGTCCTCCTCGTCCCCCAGGGCCTCATCAATGGCCTCGTTCACCAGCTCCTCCTTCATGTCCATCAGCTCCGCCTGCTTCTCAAACTCCATCATGATCTTCTGGATCTGGGGCAGCTTCAGCTGGGGGGACAGGGGGGCAGCTGGCACCTGGGGGGGCCCCTGCTGGTGGCCACGGGGACATCTTGGTGGCCAC
>NW_009955224.1:0-207 GCF_000747805.2 Chaetura pelagica | reverse complement strand
TCCTGCTGGCCACACTATTCCTGATGCAGATTTTCTGCATCTCCTCACTAAGCAACAAGGCAGATGGAGAACAAATCCTCTGATTAAATCATCACTTGCTCAAGCTGGTGATCTGGCTTAAAAACTGTTGTACTTCCTCAGTTCCTACTGCAGTAATACTGTAACTTCTATGCTGTACATCCAAGTTTCCAATACACTAAGCAATAC
>NW_009955223.1:0-208 GCF_000747805.2 Chaetura pelagica | reverse complement strand
AGATACAGAAGTCATCATCCCACTCTACTCAGCACTCAGGAACACTGTGTTCAATTCTGGTCCCCACCATACAAAAAAGAGTGGAAAGGCTGGAGGTGGCCCAGAGAAGGGACACAAAGATGATCAGAGGACTGGGAAATATGCTGTATGGTGAAAGGCTAAGAGAACTGGATTTGCTCATCCTTGAGAAAAGAAGGCTTAGGGGAGA
>NW_009955222.1:0-208 GCF_000747805.2 Chaetura pelagica | reverse complement strand
GGAAGTGACCTCACTGAAGAGCAGCCACTCCCCGGAGTAGAAGAAGTGACACTGGATGAACTGGCCTTGACGCCCACCCAAGGGCACGGTGACCAACCGGGCACTGGGGTCCTTGATGGCCCCACCCAAGTGGTGGGTGATGGTGGGGACCTCCCAGGCCGTGGCCAAGCTCCTCCTGAAGCGACATTCCACCTCCCTGAAGATGCTG
>NW_009955221.1:0-208 GCF_000747805.2 Chaetura pelagica | reverse complement strand
ATTGTTCTTGTTTCAATTGCAAGTGCAGTAGGCTGAAACAGTCTGGCATCTTCCCACCTTGCCTACTGGAACAGTGAGTTGAAACAATTGTGTACCTTCTTGTTTGTTCTAGTGCAAATACAGTGATTTGGGGCAATCCCTATTTGCACCTGGAACTCCTGTTCCCTGGAAAAAGTATGAGACCTCTCCTGCTTGGATCACAAGCCCA
>NW_009955220.1:0-208 GCF_000747805.2 Chaetura pelagica | reverse complement strand
CTGGTTATGCTGTTCCTAACACAAGCCAGGATGCTGTTGGACTTCTTGACCACCTGGGCACACTGATGGCTTCTGTTTAGCTGCCTGTCAACCAGCACCCCCAGCGCCTTTTGCTCTGGGCAGCTTTCCAGCCACTCTGCCCCGAGCCTGTAGCGGTGCCTGGGCTTGTTCCGACCAAAGTGCAGGGCCCGGCACTTGGCCTTGTTGA
>NW_009955219.1:0-208 GCF_000747805.2 Chaetura pelagica | reverse complement strand
ACCTTTAGATCCCTTTGTTATCACAGAGCATAGTCATGAGGTCTCCACTTTGCTGCACCCTCCATCTAATTACTCTTATAGTCAGCACACTAAGTTCCTCTGCTGTTGCCAACATCTAGGGTTGCCTAGGGCACTACCATGATCCAAACACTGCACATCAGCTGCATTCCAGACTGCAAGTTTTGTCAATGCTGTTCTTAAAGTGTGA
>NW_009955218.1:0-207 GCF_000747805.2 Chaetura pelagica | reverse complement strand
TTAAAGCCTCCAGAGAAGGAGACTCCACAACATCTTTGGGCAGCCTGTTCCAGTGCCCCATAATCCCTACAGTAAAGAAGATTCTCCTCATGTTGAGATGGACTTCCTGTGTTCTAGTTCACATCCATTACCCCTCATCCTATTGCAGGGCATGACTGAAAAGAGATGGGCCCCTACTTCTTGACACCCACCATTCAGATATTTATA
>NW_009955217.1:0-207 GCF_000747805.2 Chaetura pelagica | reverse complement strand
TTAATTCTATCTGGACTTTAGCTTTCCTAACGTGATCTCTGACTGCTTGGACAACTACTTTGTACTCCTGCCAGGCTACCTATCCTGCTTTCACACTGTTTAGATATCCTTTTTACATCTAAGTGTATCCAGGATCTCCCTCTTCATCCATGCAGGTCTCCCAGCATTCTTGTCTACCTTCCTCTTTGTTGGGACATGTTGCTCCTG
>NW_009955216.1:0-208 GCF_000747805.2 Chaetura pelagica | reverse complement strand
GAAGACCCGCACGGTGTTCAGCCGCAGCCAGGTGTTCCAGCTGGAATCCACCTTCGACATGAAGCGCTACCTGAGCAGCTCGGAGCGGGCCTGCTTGGCCTCCAGCCTGCAGCTTACCGAGACCCAGGTGAAAACCTGGTTCCAGAACCGCAGGAACAAATGGAAAAGGCAGCTCTCTGCCGAGCTGGAGGCGGCCAACATGGCCCAC
>NW_009955215.1:0-208 GCF_000747805.2 Chaetura pelagica | reverse complement strand
GTCCCCGGGCTCCTTGAAGGACACGAAGCCGTAGCCCTTGGTCTTGCCCGTTCTCTTGTCCCGGATCACCTTGGCCTTGAGGAAGGAGGGGAAGCGCCCGAAGGCCCGAGCCAGGATCTCGTCGTTCACCTCGTTCCCCAGGTCCCCACAGAAGATCCGGAAATCGTCTGGGGGGCAATTGGGAGGGACTGGGAAGCACTGGGAGGGG
>NW_009955214.1:0-207 GCF_000747805.2 Chaetura pelagica | reverse complement strand
TCCCCCTGTACATTGTCAATAAGACATGCCAGGTTAGTTTTGGGTCTTGGTCTCACTAGAGGTCTCAGATGCAGTAAGAAATGTGTTACTTCTAGGCATGGAGCTATCTGGTGACACTAATCCATCAGGGTGGGGTGTATGAGTTTACCTTCAAGGAAGCATGATGTGGAAGTTAACTGTCTGGACCTTTATTTTAAAGATTGTGAG
>NW_009955213.1:0-207 GCF_000747805.2 Chaetura pelagica | reverse complement strand
AAAAATCATTCTTTGGATTGTAAAGTTGCTATGTCTCCAAGCTGCAGTCTGCTCAAGACAATTTACCCTCTTTTTATAGGATGATCCATCTGTGGTCCCTTGTGTTGTATCTGCCATCTTCACACGTGTCCTGGAGAACTTATAAATGCAGAAAGGCCCCTACTCCCCAGCACATGAAATGAAAATTACCCCAACCCTTAATAAATT
>NW_009955212.1:0-207 GCF_000747805.2 Chaetura pelagica | reverse complement strand
TTTTTTTTGACGTTGGCTGTTCCAGGGTTTAATTACTTTGTTGCTAAAAATTAATCCCTTTTTCTGCTTTCTCTTCTCCAACTTAGGAGAGACTTTCTGCCATTGTCTCTTTTTCCCCCCATTAGATTAGGCAGGAATGGGGTTTAAGAAACACTTATATGTCACCATTCCTGGACGTGTTTAAGGGTCGTTTGGATGTGATGTTGG
>NW_009955211.1:0-207 GCF_000747805.2 Chaetura pelagica | reverse complement strand
CATCCTGTTCTCGGGGTCGGTTGGCTTCTATCTGTGCTAAGCGAGACCATTCTCTCCACCATATCAGATACTGAGAAGGTGACAATAACAAGCGTGCAAAACTTTCACAACCCATAGGAATATTCAGATCAGAAGTATGCAACCAAGTAATAAGGGCTCGACCTGTTTCAGATTTATGTCCATTTTCTTTTAATGTTGTTTTTGCTT
>NW_009955210.1:0-207 GCF_000747805.2 Chaetura pelagica | reverse complement strand
TGGATAATTCTTAACAACTTCTTACCAGGCACCAAGGTCTGGTAGCTCAAGCTAAAAGGGACCTTTAATCTCGCCAGCCCCTGTCACTATCTGTCCAAACGATGCTGAAGTTACTGGACCTGCCAGTTGTTTTCTCCAAGGTCTGGCAGTGACAGAAAAACATTTCTCCATTGAAGAGGAATCTTTTTTTTTTTTTTTTTTTTTTTT
>NW_009955209.1:0-207 GCF_000747805.2 Chaetura pelagica | reverse complement strand
ACATTGATCAGTGAGAAAGACTAATAAGCCTTCTGTTGCCTGATAAAAAAGACGCAAGTGCTATGCCAGAGCATTTTTCAGCAGTCTTCAGTGAGTCAAGCTCCAAGTACCTATTTACAAGGAGTCACGTGGAAAAGACTTGGGGTAATGGGCACAAATTGCTTCTGAGGAGATTCTGATTGGACACAAGATGTAAATTTTTCACCA
>NW_009955208.1:0-207 GCF_000747805.2 Chaetura pelagica | reverse complement strand
TTTTCCACTTCCCCTGTCCAATGTTCCATCATTGAAACCCAAGCAGTAAACCTCTCACAGGTATGTTGTTGGGTAGAAGGCACTTGTGTTGGGTAGAAGCACCTGCTCCATCTCTGCTGTCCCCAAGGATGTCACTAGCAGGGAAGGTTTTCCTGGAGGATCAGAGCAATCATTCGGGTGTGGTTTTGTCCACAAGGACAATTGTCC
>NW_009955207.1:0-207 GCF_000747805.2 Chaetura pelagica | reverse complement strand
CACCCACCCACCCACCTTCACAGCGGGGCCGGGGCCGGCTCCACACCCCGCTCTCTGTGCAGTTGACAGATGTGTTCCCAACCAGCTGGTAGCCCTCCTTGCAGCTGTAGTACACGGTCAGTCCTGGGGAAAACTTCTCCAAGTTCTGCGCGCTGTGCAGCCCGTTGGCAATGTTTGGTGGCTGAGGACATGTCACCTCTGGAGAAG
>NW_009955206.1:0-207 GCF_000747805.2 Chaetura pelagica | reverse complement strand
AATGTAAATAGATCCAAGGGGTAATGCATCTTTCATATGTAGCTTGTTGAAGAGTTTATCTTCAGCTTGCTTGTTGAGTTTCCTGAGTGAAAGATACCAGGCAAATGGAAATTTAAAGTACTAATACTAAATACCTAATCTTTTAAAAGTGCTTAAAAGGAGGTCACAGTGCTTAAAAAGCAAAAACTAACAAAAGCTTTTTTTTTT
>NW_009955205.1:0-205 GCF_000747805.2 Chaetura pelagica | reverse complement strand
GACTAGGACTGGATCCAGCTGCCCCTTGACTCCTTTCTGAAAAGCAGATCAGAAAGCAGGAGGGTCCTTCTCAGAACCCCAGGGGAAGGTCTCCCAGTTGTGCCTGACCCTCTCCTCTAGGCAGTAAAAAATCCAGCATACCTCACCATCAAATCTTGCTAAACCACTGCCCCATTGACTGCCCAACTTTGTTAAATCACCGTTT
>NW_009955204.1:0-207 GCF_000747805.2 Chaetura pelagica | reverse complement strand
TCAGGGGTCAGTACTGGGACCAGTACTGTTCGATATCTTCATCAATGGCATAGGTAGTGGGACCAAGTGCACCTTCAGCATCTTTGCAGATAAGACCAATCTGAGTGGTGCAACTGACATGTTGGAATGACAAGATGCCATTCTGTTAAACCTGGACAAGCTCTAGAATGGGTCTATGTGAACCTCATGAGGCTCAACAAGGCCAAG
>NW_009955203.1:0-207 GCF_000747805.2 Chaetura pelagica | reverse complement strand
AGGCAACTAGGCCTCAGCAAGAAATCCTACTCCTGACACCAGATGGCAAGCAGCAGTGCAACATTCCTGTTACTGTTCCAGACTCTGCAGTGTTGTTCTTTCTAAATTGTGGTCAAAGAACCCCAGAATGTCATGGTCTCGAGTTTACATTAAGCATAATGGAAGCATGGGGGTACATCCTGATCTGAAAGGTTTAAATCTTTCCAC
>NW_009955202.1:0-207 GCF_000747805.2 Chaetura pelagica | reverse complement strand
TTCTTCTTCGTGGTCGCCGTCTTCCTCTGCTTCTTTTTCTTCTTCCACTTTTTCTTCTTCTACTTTTTTTTGGAATGCGCTTCTGCTTCTTCATGGTCGCCTCCTTCTTCTACTTCTTATTCTTCTTTTTTTTCAGGGAATACCCTTCTTCTTCTTCTAATTCTTCATGGTCATCGTCTTCTTCTTCGTCCTCTTCTTCTACACCTT
>NW_009955201.1:0-207 GCF_000747805.2 Chaetura pelagica | reverse complement strand
AGTCACAAGTGGTGTTCCTCAGGGCTCAGTCGTGGAGCCAGTTCTCTTTAAAATCTTTATCAATTATCTGTACAATGGGATTAAGCACATCCTCAGTAAGTCTGCAGGTGACAGTAAGTTGAGAGGGAGTGTTGATCTCCTTAAGGGTAGAAATGCTCCATAGCACTGAGGCCAGCTGCATGAGCTTCAACAAGGCCAAGTGCTGGG
>NW_009955200.1:0-207 GCF_000747805.2 Chaetura pelagica | reverse complement strand
TGCTGGAGGGAAAGGATGCCATCCAGAGGGAACTTGACAGGCATGAGAAATAGGCTTGTGCAAACTACATGAAGTCCAACCAGGCCAAGTGTAAGGCCATGCACCTAGGTTGGTGCAATCCCAAGCACAAATAAAGGTTAGGGGGAGAATGGATTTGAAACAGTCCAGAGGAGAATGACTTGGGAGTGATGGTGGATGAGAAGCTCA
>NW_009955199.1:0-207 GCF_000747805.2 Chaetura pelagica | reverse complement strand
CAGCCCAGCTGATGGAGCTGGGTAGGGAGACTTCTCCTTTGTGGTACATGACTCCATGTCCTCAGAGGAATCCCTGCATGGGCTGCCCCAAACATAACCAATGGAAACAGGTTCCATAGATCTCCAAGTGGGCATCTGATGTCACCTCTCTTGGACCGACTGATTCCTCACCAGACTCCTGGACATTTCCCCCAGATGCCACCTTGT
>NW_009955198.1:0-207 GCF_000747805.2 Chaetura pelagica | reverse complement strand
TAACTCCTTCATATGCTGCAAGTATCTCCTTGTCAGTTGTCAGGCAGTTGGCCTTGGCACCTCTGTAGCTCCAGCTCCAAAATCCCAGGGGTCACCTTCGAGTCTCTCCTAGTGCTTTCTGCCAGAGGCTCCAGGTAGGTCCTTTGTACCCGGCTGTGGTGTAGAGCACATTCTTCATGTCTGGCCCCACTCGAACTGGTCCAAGGG
>NW_009955197.1:0-207 GCF_000747805.2 Chaetura pelagica | reverse complement strand
CTGCCCTTAGACCAGGGTCTGATGTGAGCCCGGGTTCCTTGTGGGATGTGGGTCTTCCCTGCGGGAAAGGGGTGGAGTTCTGGGGAGGAAGAGCTGGGTCAGAAATACAGCTCCACTTGCTCTGGGTCCTCCCCATTCTGCCATCAGCAAGTGGTGGTGGGTGCAGTCCAGTCCCTGGTGCCCTGGACTGTGCCAGCCCAGGGCTCA
>NW_009955196.1:0-207 GCF_000747805.2 Chaetura pelagica | reverse complement strand
CTGAACATATTTGTAAACATTGATGAGGTTGAGGGATCTTTAGTCTGAAGAAGAGCAATGGAGAGGGGGACTCAATAAAACCACAAGCAGCATAGACAGAGTTGTTCCCTGCCTTGTTCAAGACAAAGGCCGGCAAGTTTAATTAACATGCTCATGACAAGCAAAAGGAACGGTTCTTTCACAGAATCACAGAATGGCAGGGGTTGG
>NW_009955195.1:0-207 GCF_000747805.2 Chaetura pelagica | reverse complement strand
TTTTTTCTCTACTTCTTCCACACAAAACAGTAAACTCCACCATTTTGTGGTCGCCACAGCCAAGGTTGCCCTGCACCCTCCCAGCCCCAGCAAGACCTTCTTTGTTAGTAGCAGGTCCAGCAGTGCACCTCCCCTCACAGGCTCCTCAACCAGCTGCATCAGAAAGTTGCCATCAAGGCTCTGCAGGAACCTCCTCACTCTGCCCAG
>NW_009955194.1:0-207 GCF_000747805.2 Chaetura pelagica | reverse complement strand
TTCACCCTGCTCACAAACCACTTCCCTGGGGCAAGAGACAAACTACATCAACATCCAAGGACTCGGCTCAGGGGGCTGAGCATGGGGGAACCAAAAGGACCTGCCTGGGCTGGACGCAGCCCAAGCACAAGCAGGGCTGGTCCCTACCACAGGAGGCAAACTTGAGGGAGAGGACGCAGCTCTCGTGGAGGTGCAGCTGGTACTTGT
>NW_009955193.1:0-207 GCF_000747805.2 Chaetura pelagica | reverse complement strand
GATAAAGAAGAAACAAAATCAAGAAGAATGACAGCTAAACCAGTCTTGGACAGTTGAAGCTGAAGGACTTGTGATATTGCATCCTTTATGTGAACTTAGCTCATTATAATGCCATTTTAAGATTAAAAATCACATGCCCTGTCCAGGCAAAGACTTCCCCTGAGCATAGCAGAAATACTGATGTAACCATATGATAACTATGTTAAT
>NW_009955192.1:0-207 GCF_000747805.2 Chaetura pelagica | reverse complement strand
ACCCACTACGTGAGTGGAAATGGGTTTTTGGAGACCCAGGTTTCATCTGGTGGTGTTTCTACTCTCTGCATTCATCTTGCCTTCCTGTTAACAGCTTCTGTGCCTGGTGGGTAACACAAAAGCCCTGTGATGGACTGCAACAAAAGCTCTTTATGGTAGTCTGGACAGAGACAGATAACTGATCCAGTGGTAAAATCAGAACCTCAG
>NW_009955191.1:0-207 GCF_000747805.2 Chaetura pelagica | reverse complement strand
CTCCACAGCCCTCCAAGGTGCACAGGAAGATGGCAGTGCCCTGGTCTCCTCCCTGGCACTACAAACCCTTTACATACTCCAAGCAGTGCAGCCCAAGTCCAGGTCCATCTTCCCACTGCCACTGCTGAGGGCATGGAGGAGGAGGCGGCACTCGAACCGCAGCGATGGCTCTGCTGGGGCAGAGTCAGCCCTGCAGCCCCAAGCCTA
>NW_009955190.1:0-207 GCF_000747805.2 Chaetura pelagica | reverse complement strand
TAAGTACTGCAACATGGTAATAAGGTCTCTCCCAAGCCTTCTTTTCTCAAGGGTGAACAAACCCAGTTCTCTTAGCCTATCCTCATATGGCAAGTCCTCCAGTCCTCTTATCAGCCTTGTGGCCATTCTCTGGACCCTCTTCAGACTGTCCACACCCTTTCTGTAGAGCAGGTACGAAAACTGAACACAATACTCCAGGTGTGGTCT
>NW_009955189.1:0-207 GCF_000747805.2 Chaetura pelagica | reverse complement strand
AAAAGCCCACCAGCAAAAGCAGGGTGAGCACTTTGACACACCACTCCACAGCCCTGGCTTCACACCAACACGATGCTCCCCCTCTCCTTGGGTCTTGTCAGAACTCCCAAGCCTGGTATCCACCTCCTGGTGAGGACAGCCAACACAGCTTCATCAAACTGATCCCATTTGATACCAATTTGATTTGTATGAAGAGCTGCTAGGTGC
>NW_009955188.1:0-207 GCF_000747805.2 Chaetura pelagica | reverse complement strand
AAGGTCCCCTTCAACCCAAAATGTTCTATGATTCTCAGCATAAAGTCAGGGTCACAGCTGCTGTAGGACCTGGCAGGAACAGCCAGGAACAAGTTGTAGAAGAGTTTTTCTATCCTATTCCTATTCTAGACATCTGCAATCTGCAGACTGCATAAAAAAGATCTTGTATGAGTCAGCATCCCTGGAGGTATTTAAAAGACATGTAGA
>NW_009955187.1:0-207 GCF_000747805.2 Chaetura pelagica | reverse complement strand
TGCTGATTATACAGGAGAAATACAAATTGTTGCTTTCACTCTTCACCCTCCTATGACAATAACAAAGGGAACCCGTATAGCTCAACTCATTTTATATGAGAAACATCCATTAACCCCATCTACACGACAGCCTAGTCGTGGGAACAAAGGTTTTGGTTCTACAGGTCAGCAATTGGTTAATCTTGTTCAACAAATGCAACAAAGACC
>NW_009955186.1:0-207 GCF_000747805.2 Chaetura pelagica | reverse complement strand
AAACAGCCCTGAGAGAAGTCCTACTCTCTCAGTGCAGAACTTCATTTAAAATGATGTGTGCCTCCTGCACTCCTATATCTTGCAGTTCCATTTTTCCTAATGTAGTTAGCCAATGTGAAAAGTCAAAGCTGTGGGGATGTTGTCCCCTTTTCTTTCAACATCAGGGAGAGCATCAGGCTCTCGTTTGGTGTGCTGGAAGGGAGGGAG
>NW_009955185.1:0-207 GCF_000747805.2 Chaetura pelagica | reverse complement strand
CAGTTCCCAATCCATCTCACTACCCAATCATACAGTTCACACTTCTCAAGTTTGGTTGTGAAGGTGTCATGGGAGATGTTGTGGAAAGCCTTGCTAAGGCCAAGGTAGACAATGTCAACTGCCCTTCCTTCATCTATCCATCTAGTTATGCCATCATGAAAGGCTACCAGATTGGTCAAGCATGATTTCTCCTTGGTGAATCCATGC
>NW_009955184.1:0-207 GCF_000747805.2 Chaetura pelagica | reverse complement strand
GGCTGCAACCCCCCCCGGGGCCACCTACCTCCTCCTGGATGCTGGGGTGAAACCGTCCCAAATTTGGGCACTACCCACAGGTGGGAGGCCTTGGTGGGCTGTGCCGAGATCCCGTTGTGCCATCTCCTGCCTCAGCCCATCCAGCGCTGGGAATTTGGGGGGGTTTAGGGATGCTGGCACCCCTCGGCTGGGGGGGAGGGAGTTGGT
>NW_009955183.1:0-207 GCF_000747805.2 Chaetura pelagica | reverse complement strand
CTTTAAGGTCCTTTCCAATCCAAACCAGTCTCAGTATGTAAACATGCCAAGGACCTTGTGGGATGGATGTCTATGTACACACACATTTGGGTGGCTTTGCATGTGCCATTGCCTTTTTGTAAACAGATACATGTGGAAGAACGTGCATGCTTGGAGCCCACAACATGCCTGTAGGCACACAAATGCACACGTGCTGCTTGTCTGGGG
>NW_009955182.1:0-207 GCF_000747805.2 Chaetura pelagica | reverse complement strand
CTTCCTAATGTCTAATCTAAATCTATCCTCTGTTAGCTCAACCATTCCCCCATATCCTATCACTTCATTCCCTTGTCAAAAGCCCCTCTCCATCTTTGCTGTAGCCTCTGAAGGCACTGGAAGGTGCTTTAAGTTCTCTGGAGCCTTCTCTTTTCCAGGCTGATCAACCCCAACTTTCTCAGCCTGTCTCCACAGCAGAGCTGCTCC
>NW_009955181.1:0-207 GCF_000747805.2 Chaetura pelagica | reverse complement strand
AAAAAAAAAAGGGGGAAGAAAAAGAAAAAAAAAACCCCCAAACTTGTAAATTGAACGTCAAGGGAACTTTACACCATTTCAAAGGCCATAAATAATGATAAAGGGACCAGGCGAAGAGGCAAACCCAAGCAATTAATGGGGGTTCCCCCAGCAAAGATCAAGTGGTTGGGGAAAATAAAATGAAATGGGGAAAATAAAAATAAAAGG
>NW_009955180.1:0-207 GCF_000747805.2 Chaetura pelagica | reverse complement strand
AGGTTCCTCCTAGTCTTCAATTAAGCCCTAACACAACATAAATGACAAGCCCTGTTTTTATTGCCAGTTTCAGTCTGTTCTTCACTTGCAGTTTCACTGATGGAGACATGAGTGAACATCTACATTTTAAGGCAGCAAGGGACCCACTTTTCAATACTAGGAGGCAGTCGTTTGAATAAGTCAAGTTTCTCAAAGCAAAATTATCAT
>NW_009955179.1:0-207 GCF_000747805.2 Chaetura pelagica | reverse complement strand
GATCCTCCTGAAGGCTCTGCTAAGGTACATGTAAAATGTGGAGGTGGTTGGTGGCAACCAGCGTGGCTTCGCCAAGGGCCAGTTGTGCCTGATAGATTTGGTGGCTTTTACGATAGGGTTGCAGTGTTGGTGGACAAGGGGAGAGTAACTGACATCATTTACCTGGACTTGTGCAGAGCATTCGACACTGTCCTGCATGACATCCTG
>NW_009955178.1:0-207 GCF_000747805.2 Chaetura pelagica | reverse complement strand
CGTGCGAAGGCAGCGGGCGGGCTGGGGCAGAGCGCGCATGCGCAGCCGTCCTGATGCCTCATTGGGCGGGCGCGGGGGCATTGCGCAGGTCCCTTCGATAGCTCAGCTGGTAGAGCGGAGGACTGTAGCACTTTCCCTGCGGTGATCCTTAGGTCGCTGGTTCGATTCCGGCTCGAAGGAGAGGCAAACATTTTTAGTGGACTCTTT
>NW_009955177.1:0-207 GCF_000747805.2 Chaetura pelagica | reverse complement strand
CAGAAAAGAGATAGGAGGAATCTTTGGGAAGCCCACCTGACCTGTCCTGAACAGAACTATTTTATTTTCTGTTCTGTTCCTGTACTCATGAGATGAGTATTTGAACATCTTCCAGTAGTGCATTAAGCAAAATGATTATGTGTCTTTCAACTATTGTTTTCACAGCCTTCCCTCTGGGGAGGAGTGTGTGAAGTGCAGCAAACTATT
>NW_009955176.1:0-207 GCF_000747805.2 Chaetura pelagica | reverse complement strand
AAGCATTCCAACTTCTTTATTTTACTGAGCTGACACTTGAATATCCACCCAATCCAGGCTCAGGTCCTGCCTTTTAACTACGGGCTACAGGTTATTGCTCTGGACATGCTCCATGGAAGATACTCCCTGCCCAGGCAGCTGTAGGGAGATTCAAACTAAGCCAAGTCAGAGATTCTGAAGAGCAAAGCCCTGCAGAATTGTGCAATA
>NW_009955175.1:0-207 GCF_000747805.2 Chaetura pelagica | reverse complement strand
CTTGTTGAACCTCATGAGGTTCACATGGGTCTACTTCTCAAAGTTGTCCAAGGTCTCTTCAGATAGCATCTGGTCCCTCAGGCATTTCAACTGAACCACACAGCTTGGTGTCACAAGCAAACTTCCTGAGGATGTGTTTGATCCTACTACATCATTGATGAAGGTATTAAACAGTGCTGGTCCCAGTATGAACCCCTGAGGGACACC
>NW_009955174.1:0-207 GCF_000747805.2 Chaetura pelagica | reverse complement strand
ATTAGAGTACTTAGATCACAGTGGCTCAACAGCAGGTTACTAGTACAGGGAGATAAAAACGTTACTTCTGCATCGATGAAGAGTCTGAGACATTCCCCAGTAACTTTATCTGAACTGTCAGAGTCTACTCTATGAGGTTATTATTCCTCTCACAGTATGAAGTTTTAAATATCCATTCACATTTCTGCCACAGGTGTAAATGCAAGA
>NW_009955173.1:0-207 GCF_000747805.2 Chaetura pelagica | reverse complement strand
ATTTTGGGGTCCCCCCCGGTCCCATTTTGGGGCTTCTTTTTGGGGGGTCCCCATTTTTAGGAGGATCTCTCCCCTTTTTGGGAATTCTCTCCTGATTTTGGGGGTTCCCTCCTGATTTTTGGGGGGAGTCCCCTCATTTTTCGGGTCCCCCCCGGTTTGGGGGGGTGTCCCCTTGGGGGGGTCCCCCCCAAATTTCCCTGCCCCCCA
>NW_009955172.1:0-207 GCF_000747805.2 Chaetura pelagica | reverse complement strand
TTTTGACATAACTAAAAGGTTTTCCTGTAATCAACGGGCCCCTAAAGAAAACAGCAAGTTTAGCACACGCTGAGCGATCCCACCCGCCGGGGCTACTCCCATTGGATCAAGTCAAGAACTAGCTGGATTGTCACTGGGATCTGCCACAATAACAACTCCTCTCTGAAACTGGGAATACTGGGCAGCTCCTGGTTAGGTTTTTAAATG
>NW_009955171.1:0-207 GCF_000747805.2 Chaetura pelagica | reverse complement strand
AGGTCCCTTCCAACTTGGCATTCTATGATTTTATGATTTATGATCACCAATGAGTGACACCAATAGTGAAAACTAACAGTAAAACAAAAGAACAAAAAGTGTAATGTAAAAAACTAATATTGTCAGTAGTTAGGTTGGTAATGCTGGTAGGGGGGCTAAAATATATCTATGTAATAATATTTAAATTTTTGTCTTTCTAAAAAAAAA
>NW_009955170.1:0-207 GCF_000747805.2 Chaetura pelagica | reverse complement strand
TGATGCACAGCTGCTCAAAGCTGTTGAACTGTCCAAAGCAAGGAGAGGTACACTGGTTCTCAAGGTGGGGCACACCACAGGGTTTTGATAGCACTTCTGAATCTTCTTGAAAATAATTCTATCGCTGTGTCCCCTTGACCCCTCCTGACCCTCCCTTGGCTACGGTGCCAAACCCTTGCTCCTTACATCAAAGATCTCAAAGCCAGC
>NW_009955169.1:0-207 GCF_000747805.2 Chaetura pelagica | reverse complement strand
AAGAAGATGGGAGATTCCCTATTTACAAGGAATCACATGTAAAGATAAAGGGTAATGGGTACAAGTTACTCCTGGGAAGACTGTGATTGGACTCCAGAAGAAAAGTTTTCACCATGAAAACAGACATCGGAGTAATCTTCCAAAGGAAGTGGTGGATTTCAACACATCGGACTGTCTGAAGACTCAGCTTGACAGGGTGCTGGGCCA
>NW_009955168.1:0-207 GCF_000747805.2 Chaetura pelagica | reverse complement strand
CTGCAGGAGCCTGTGTTTGGCTTTTAGGTGTCAATCCACGTGTAGAAACCTGAACTCATGGAGCTTGGACCAGGTAGTGCTCAACCCTACTTCCTGGCCATGTACCAGAGGTGCTGTTAGGATCTAGTTTTACCTGGGCCTTTCTATTTCTCCAAATCCAGAAGTGCTCTGTAAACCAGTCAAGAGCAGTCTAGTTGTTGGGGTTGG
>NW_009955167.1:0-207 GCF_000747805.2 Chaetura pelagica | reverse complement strand
ACTGCTGCCTCCTTAAAACAGGATTAAAGACATTCATGCTACCATCTGACATTTACGGTAACAAATAAAGTGTTCCAAAATTAGTCGCTACTTGTCAGTTGGTGTTGCTGGACTCTTAGTCACTATTGTCAACAGATGGTATTTCAAAGAAGAAAAGAATTTACACTGCCCATTTCACTGCCAGTGAGAAAATTCTCACTGAAATAA
>NW_009955166.1:0-207 GCF_000747805.2 Chaetura pelagica | reverse complement strand
ACCTTGTTCTCACCAACAAGGAGGGGCTGGTCGGGAATGTGAAGCTCAAGGGAAGCTTTGGCTGCAGTGACCCTGAGATGGTGGAGTTCAAGATCCTTAGGTCAGTGACGAGGGTGCATAGCAAGCTCACGACTCTGGATTTCAGGAGAGCAGACTTTGGCTTCTTCAGGGACCTCCTTGGTAGAGTACCATGGGATAAAGCCCTGG
>NW_009955165.1:0-207 GCF_000747805.2 Chaetura pelagica | reverse complement strand
AAGCAAAAACAACATTAAAAGAAAATGGACACAAATCCGAAACAGGTCGAGCTCTTATTACCTGGTTGCATACCTCTGATCTGAATATTCCTATGGATTGTGAAAGTTTAGCACGCTTGTTATTGTCACCTTCCCAGTATCTAATATGGTGGAAAGAATGGTCTCGCTTAGCGCAAATAGAAGCCAACCGACCCCGAGAACAGGATG
>NW_009955164.1:0-206 GCF_000747805.2 Chaetura pelagica | reverse complement strand
GTGTTAAAGAAAACTCCAGTGAAGCAGCTAATGGAAAAGGTTGGTTCACTGATTTATATAGGGGTACTGATACTAAGCCTGAAATTCTGCAGTAAGTATTGAGCTACCAGAACTTGACTCATAGAATGCTTTGGGTTGGATGGTACCTTGCAGATCATCTAGATTCAACCCCCTTGGCATGAGCAGGGACACCTCCCACTAGACCA
>NW_009955163.1:0-207 GCF_000747805.2 Chaetura pelagica | reverse complement strand
GTTCCCTCATGTTTATTTGGAAGGACCTGGTGGCTGCAGAGAGCAGGGGATGGAGAACTTCCCTGAGGAGCTTTGATGCCACTGGTGTTTGTTCCTGCTGGCTGTCAGGGGTTTTGTCAGGATGGGCCTGCTCCCAGCTTCCCCCTCCTTCCAGATGGAGCTGGGAACCCCTTGTATGTTCCATGTGTGGATGGAATGCCAGTGCCC
>NW_009955162.1:0-207 GCF_000747805.2 Chaetura pelagica | reverse complement strand
TGTCTCCCACAGCATCCTTGCAGCTAAACTGGGGACATGTGGTCTGGATGATCAGGTAGTGAGGTGCATTGTGCACTGGTTGAAGGAAAGAATCAGAGAGTTGTGAGCAATGGGCCAGAGCCCAGCTGGAGGCCTGTATCTGGTGGAGTCCCTCAGGGGTCTGCTCTGGGATCAGTACTATTCAATATATTCATCAACGACCTGGAT
>NW_009955161.1:0-207 GCF_000747805.2 Chaetura pelagica | reverse complement strand
TTTTTTCCCCAGTATCACAGGCTTAATTCTAAACAGAATTGCACAACTTACTGTGAAAGTATTTTCCACTTCTTTTGTCTCTTGGTCTCTCTTCCTCATGTCTGTGAAAGAATAATAGAGTGCAGAGTAAAGTGGCTATCTGGTGGTAGAGCTTAAGAAACAACACAGTGGAATTGAAAGGTACTTTTCTCCCTATTTCATTCTCAT
>NW_009955160.1:0-207 GCF_000747805.2 Chaetura pelagica | reverse complement strand
TTCCAATGTTTGACCTGGGAATTCTACAAAAGTATAAGAGAAACAAGTTGAAACCCTCAATTGGCTGGCCAGTACCCAAAAATCACAAAGTGGGCTGGTACTGGATATGTGGAAAGAACACTTTGAAAATGTTAGCCCCTGGATGGACAGGAGCACGTACCCTAGGAACTCCAGTTCCTAGCATAACTGTTATTGATAAGATACATA
>NW_009955159.1:0-207 GCF_000747805.2 Chaetura pelagica | reverse complement strand
AGGGGCCAAAACCCAAATTCTGGAGGCCAAAAACCAACTTCTGGAGGTCAAAACCCAACATTTAGGAGCCAAACCCAACTTTTAGGGGCCAAAATCCAACCTGTGGGGGCCAAACCCAACATTTAGGGGCCAAACCCCAACTTTTGGAGGCCAAACCTCACCTTTTAGGGGCCAAGCCCCCAACTTCTGAGGGTCCAGCCCCACCTT
>NW_009955158.1:0-207 GCF_000747805.2 Chaetura pelagica | reverse complement strand
TCATAAAACTTGTTCTCAAGGCCCTTCACCACTTTCATTGCCCTTCTTTGGACACACACCAGCTCCTCGATGTCTTTCTTGTATTTGTGGTAGATGATGGAAAGAGTACATCCACCAACTCCTTCAGTGCTGTTTGGTGCAATCCATCCAGCCCCATAGATTTATGGATTTTTAGTTGGTATAGCAGGTCACTGACCATTTCCTCTT
>NW_009955157.1:0-207 GCF_000747805.2 Chaetura pelagica | reverse complement strand
TCATCCCACCAGGTTTCACTTATGCCAATAACAATAAACCTCTGGGACTGAGCCAAGGCTTTGAGCTCATCTTGCTCATTTCTCATGCTGTGTGCATTAGTGTAAAAAGACTTCAGGTGTGGTACATTGCAGCTAACACCTTGCAAAGCAGAATGAGGGTTCCCATTAGTGCTTGGTTCCTCAAGTTTTGCCACACCATCCCATTGC
>NW_009955156.1:0-207 GCF_000747805.2 Chaetura pelagica | reverse complement strand
CCCTTTTGATTCCAAGAGGGAAGGACTGAGTGTTCCTATTTTGTCATTAGAAGATAAATGATTCTTAACTAAACGATCAGGGAAGGGCACCTGCAGCACCTTACGGGCCTGCACTTTTTTGTTGTCTTAAGGCAGCCCTGGAGCTCATAGTTCATGCTATCCAAGTCTGAGGAATCTGAGGAGTCCAAGGAATCCCCAAAGTCCTCC
>NW_009955155.1:0-207 GCF_000747805.2 Chaetura pelagica | reverse complement strand
ACCCTGGGGTCAGACCCACAGCGTCCTGGTGGGGGGACCTTATAGTGCCCCAAGATCAGACCTCACAGCACCCCAAGACCAGACCTGAGAACAACCTGGGATCAGGCCCCCCAGCACCCCGAAATCAAGGCCTGTAGCACCCCGGGGGGGTCCCCCAGCACCCTGGGTGGGTGGGCAAGGTACCACAGTAGGGGGCCCAATAGCACC
>NW_009955154.1:0-206 GCF_000747805.2 Chaetura pelagica | reverse complement strand
CACTGATGAGGCCACACCTGGAGTACTGTGTTCAGTTCTGGACTCCCTGGTACAAGAAAGGCATGGACATAATGTAGCAAGTCCAGTGAAGAGCCACTGCAGTGATGAAGGGATCAAAGCATCTCCCATAGGAGGAGATGTTGAGAGAGCTGGGATCATTTAGTCTGGAGAATGGGAGGCTCAGGGGGGAACCTTATTAGTGTATA
>NW_009955153.1:0-206 GCF_000747805.2 Chaetura pelagica | reverse complement strand
CCCTTTGCAAATTTTATTAATTTTTTTTCCCCCCCCTCGGGGGAAAACACGAGCTCCTTCCCGCCCTCCCCACCATGTGCGCAGAGCTCCCTTGTGCCTCCGGGCTGGCGCGGCTCCCGGCCGGAGGGGGGTTTTGTTGGGTTGGTTTGTTGGGGTTTGTTGTTTTTTTTTTTTGTATTGTTATTTTTATTTTATTTTATTTCCAC
>NW_009955152.1:0-206 GCF_000747805.2 Chaetura pelagica | reverse complement strand
GATCCCTGGGCAGGGGCAGGGATGGCTGGGGCTGGGGGCAGCGGGATGGGGAGGAAGCCGATCCCCCCGGCAGCCCCAGGGACGCTGCTCTTGGTGTGTTGAAGGTCCAACAGGGCGGCCCAGCACGAGGTGGAGAGGGACCTGGCCAACAAGCAGACAGCCCACAGCATCGACCAGAGGTGCCACCAGCTGAGGAACACCTCCGA
>NW_009955151.1:0-206 GCF_000747805.2 Chaetura pelagica | reverse complement strand
TAACTACCCAGACATTTGCTGGAAGAACACCACTGTAGCTCACCTGACATCAATCGAGTTCCTGGAATACGTGGAAGACTGCTTCCTCCCACAAATGTTAGATATGCTAACCAGGAATGGGGCACAGCTGGACTTAAAACTCAGTAACCAAGAGAACCTGCTGTGTAAAATCTTGGTTAGTGACAGACTTGGTTGCAGTGACCACA
>NW_009955150.1:0-206 GCF_000747805.2 Chaetura pelagica | reverse complement strand
GCCTTAGCAGTAAAGACCAAGGCAAAGAAGGTATTCAGTAACTCCAACTTCTCTATATCCCCTGTCATTAAGGAAAACTCTTCTTTCAGCTGTGGGACCACATTTTTTCTAGTCTTTTGCCTCCGATGTACTTAAAGAATCTTTTCTTGTCGTCCTTGACCTCCCTTGCCAGTTATAATTCTAAGGAGGCCTTAGCTTTCCTTGTT
>NW_009955149.1:0-206 GCF_000747805.2 Chaetura pelagica | reverse complement strand
TGTTCCAGTGTTCTGTTACCCTCACAGTAAACAAGTTTTTCCTTTCTGGGAGATAAGGAGCACAAAGGACACAAGGCAGCATCTCCTCACCCTGAAGAGGAGTTGTGCTTCCACATAATTACACTAGTTCATGCTTAGCTGTGACAAAGACATATTTGTTATTCTTAGGGGGCCATACTTAATCACAGAATCACAGAATCTTAGGG
>NW_009955148.1:0-206 GCF_000747805.2 Chaetura pelagica | reverse complement strand
CCCCTCTTTCCACAGGACTACAAGGGCCAAAAACTAGCAGAGCAGATCTTTCAAGGAATCATTCTTGTTTCTGCTGTAAGTATACTAGAACTATGGGTGATGGTAACATAAAGGACTTTGTTTTCTGATCTTGTAAACAAGGTTTATTTTCTGGTTGTTTAGTTTAACTGGGTCACTAAAAGCTTTAGACAACATCAGAGAGGCTG
>NW_009955147.1:0-206 GCF_000747805.2 Chaetura pelagica | reverse complement strand
TGAGACGCCATTAACCCCCATTATTAGGCCTCATTAGGTCCAATTAGGTCCCATATGGACTCATTATTAGGCCTCATTAAACTCTATTAGGCTTAATTAGGCCCAATTAAACCTCATTAGGCCCCATTATTAGGCCCCATTGGGCCCCACTTCACCTCATTAGGCCCTCCCAGTTTCTCCCAGTCCCTCCCAATCCCCTCCCAGTC
>NW_009955146.1:0-206 GCF_000747805.2 Chaetura pelagica | reverse complement strand
ACACGAGGGGATAGACAATAAAACCCCAACCAGGTGCTTCTGACACCAGGATGTGAGAACATCACGAAACCCAAACACCAGGATGCAAAACCAACCCTGTATTTCATTCCTGACACCAGTGAGTGGGTGAGGTCGGTCAGGAGAGCTGGACCATCCTTTCCCACTGCACCTCCTGCCTGGTGAGGACACCAGGGCTGCTGGAGAGC
>NW_009955145.1:0-206 GCF_000747805.2 Chaetura pelagica | reverse complement strand
ATTAAACAGAGGAGAGCCAGGGACCAGATCTCCAAGGCAGCATTTGGCTGCCCAGGAATGAATCTGCCCTCCCCTCTCCTGCAGCTCCCTGGGTTATTTATGACACGCTTCCCATTTCTACAGAAGAGACAAGGATCTCACAGACAACAGGCTCCATCACTGCCAGCCCTCATCCATTCTCCAGTAGGTCCTGGGGGAAAAAAACC
>NW_009955144.1:0-206 GCF_000747805.2 Chaetura pelagica | reverse complement strand
AACGAGCTTAATCATACTCCCTAGGATGTAACGCTCATCCAAAATGAGGGCAAAGCATCATTCTGGTGCCAAAAATGCAATCCTCTTCCAAGCCGGTTCACCAGCTTGCTAGAGAGGAAAAAGGAGTAAGAATGATACTGTAAAAGTAAAGAAATGTCTGTACTGAATTGTTTGATCTCTAACAGGGTGATTTTTAGGCTCAGACT
>NW_009955143.1:0-206 GCF_000747805.2 Chaetura pelagica | reverse complement strand
TGAAAATGGTGAATTCCCATTGCCCAAAGCTTGCAGTCACAACTGTGTGCATCTCTAAAGCATGTCCTGAAATTAAGCAGCAATATCTTAGTGCAGAGCAGGGCTGCTCTTTCAGGAAATTTTCTGGCCTATGCTATATAAGTTGGAAGTGATGCTGCAGCAAGATTTGCAGCCTTACAGAGTATGAATTGTCCTTTTTGACCCAC
>NW_009955142.1:0-206 GCF_000747805.2 Chaetura pelagica | reverse complement strand
ACAGATCAACAACAACAGGTAACAACAGATCAATAACAGGTAATAACAGATCAACAACAACAGGCAACAACAGATCAATAACAGCAGATAACAACAGATATTGCTCGGTCCCTGGCTCATTCCCCTGATCCCTCCGTCCCTCCTTCTCTCATTGCTTCCTTCCCTCCCACTCTCCTTGCTTCCCTCCCTCATTCCCTCCCTCCCAC
>NW_009955141.1:0-206 GCF_000747805.2 Chaetura pelagica | reverse complement strand
AGAACATCTTCCTTGCTGACTCTGCAGAACAAATACCTGCTCTGGGAGCTGTCTGAGCACCCCCTGTTCCAGGAGGATGGAGATGACCCCAACTGCTTCTCCCCAGGGAGTGTGGGTTGGAGCAGAGTGTCCTGGGGATGAGTGGTCCCTCTTGAGGACCAACATCCCAACAGCAGTGGCCTGGAAAAGAGCAAGGATGGAGGTTT
>NW_009955140.1:0-206 GCF_000747805.2 Chaetura pelagica | reverse complement strand
CCCTTGGTGCAGGCTGCCACAACATGAGTTGCTGTCCACATCCCAGAACTATCACCCCTTCTACCACAGGTGTGGTGTGGTGCTGCCCACTTTCCTCTCTGCAGCTGAAAAAAAGAAAACTGTTCCATATCCATTCGTTTCTGTCCATCAGTGGCAGCTCAGAACGATACAGGGAAAGTTCCTTCAGCCTCACTCTGACAGTTCCC
>NW_009955139.1:0-206 GCF_000747805.2 Chaetura pelagica | reverse complement strand
CACCGCCTGTCCCGGGCACCGGCACCTCGTGGGACACCGGGAGAAAGAGCTTTGGGGTGACCCTTTATCACCCACTGTCCCCTCGCTCTGCTGCCCCGTTGTCCTGTGTCACCCGTCAGCTCCACCACCTTCCTGGGGAAACTGAGGCACGAGGGCACAGAGCAGCGCTTAGAGGTGGAGACCCCGAGGAGGGTGATCTCCCCTCC
>NW_009955138.1:0-206 GCF_000747805.2 Chaetura pelagica | reverse complement strand
CCGCGGGCGGGTGAGGAGCTGAGCCCTTAGGCCGGGGCTCCCCCTGAGGAGGCCTGTGGAGATGGAGGGACCTGATCCTGGGGAGGGATCGTTCTTCTGGAGAGATGTGTGAGTGAGCCTTGCTGCTGCTGGGAAGGGATCCAGGGACCTGAAGGGAGGCTTTCCCTGGGGCTGAGGGAACAGGTACCCCTGGGAATGCTGTTATC
>NW_009955137.1:0-206 GCF_000747805.2 Chaetura pelagica | reverse complement strand
GTCTTCAACTGTTCTTCTTGTGTGGATATTTTCCTTTTTTTCTTTTTGTTTAGTTCTTTTTTAAAGGAGATGGATTTGAACACCAACCGAGCCGCCATGTCCCTGGGTGGAGCCATGAATGCTCCCAGGGAAAGGGGGGCATCACCTGGAGAAATCACAGCCCCCAGTTCTGTGTCCCAGCAACCGTGCCCACGGGGTGTGAGGGC
>NW_009955136.1:0-206 GCF_000747805.2 Chaetura pelagica | reverse complement strand
TGTTTCAGCATTGTGTTTGTAAACACAATGGAGTTCATGTTGCGAACTGTTGTAAGGACTGGAGTAGACGAAAGCTTCATCTGGAATATTCATTTCTCATAGATAGGTTGGTGGTTTTCCAGCTGAAGAAGGTATATAGGTGTACATTAGGGACACATTTGTATGTTACTTTAAGGTATTTTTCACAGCACATGGATTTTTTTTTT
>NW_009955135.1:0-206 GCF_000747805.2 Chaetura pelagica | reverse complement strand
CTGGTTTACATACCTGTAGAAGCTCTTCTTGCTTTTCTTCATATCCCTTGCCAAGTTCAGCTCCAGCTGCGCATTGGTCTTCCTGACATTGTCCTTACACAACAAGGCAAAGTTCCTATACTCTTCCCATGATAACTGTCCCCACTTCCACTGCTTGTGTAGTTCCATCTTGCCTTTAGTTTGACCAGCAGATCTCGACTCAGCCA
>NW_009955134.1:0-206 GCF_000747805.2 Chaetura pelagica | reverse complement strand
TGAGGTGACGGGCAAAACAGACTCAACCTGGGGGAAAATTATTATTAGACACTAATCCAGTGCACACAGGACGCAGAGAACACAAAGAGCGACGTTCACACACGTTACCCACCCGTCCCTTCTTCCCGCCCAAATCACTAGTTCCCGGTTTCTCTCCCTCCTTCCCGCCAGGGCACAGGGTGGGGTTTAGAGCCAGTTTGTTTCCC
>NW_009955133.1:0-206 GCF_000747805.2 Chaetura pelagica | reverse complement strand
GGGGGTTTTTTGTGCTCTGTCCTTGTAAATACAGGTGTCTGAGGAGTAATGCTTTTGTATTTTGGAGGATAATAAACATATTTACTCTTTGCTCACATCCACTTTTGGCTAACAATCCTGTGTTAGACCATTGATCTGATCTTGGGTAGTAATTCTTTAAATCTTAGAGATGGATTCATTTTTATTTAGTTAAGGATTTTTTTTTT
>NW_009955132.1:0-206 GCF_000747805.2 Chaetura pelagica | reverse complement strand
TTCAAACATCACTTCCTCCAAGCTCAAGATAAGAGCACTCCTATGAGTAAAAAAAAGAGCAGAGGAGGAAAAAGAGCTGCATGAATGAACAAGTAGCTGCTGAAAAAAGTAATGTGGAAAAAACGAAGTTCTCAGTATGTGAAAAAAGGGTCTGGTCACTTGGGAGAACTACGGAAACATTGTCAGGGTATGTAGGAAGGCAACAA
>NW_009955131.1:0-206 GCF_000747805.2 Chaetura pelagica | reverse complement strand
CAGGGTTTCCCCACCATGCCCTTACCCCCAGCCTGGCTGTGGGCAGGGATATTTAGTCTCTCTTCATAAATCCCCTTCCTGGAGCACAGGAACCATCATGCAGCAGGGCTAGAGGAGCTGATCACTGTCCCCATCTGGGGCCAGAAGAGCAACCATTCACTCTCCCCATCCCCCTTGCCCATCTGGGGATGGAGGAGCAGCTGGTC
>NW_009955130.1:0-206 GCF_000747805.2 Chaetura pelagica | reverse complement strand
ACCACCGGGGACTCCATGGCAACCACCGGGGGCTCCATGGCAACCCTCACGGTCACCATGGTGACCATGAGAAGCATGTGGGCCACCATGGCAACCCCCAGGGTCTCCATGGCAACCCCCACGGTCACCATGGTGACCACGAGAAGGACCACAGCAAGCCCGGTGACCATGGCAACCACCACAGCATCCTCCATAGCAACCACCAC
>NW_009955129.1:0-206 GCF_000747805.2 Chaetura pelagica | reverse complement strand
AAACACCAGCCCCGTCCTGCCCGCGGGTTCTGCCCAAACTTGGGGCTCCTCCTCATCCTCCTCCTCCTCCTGCTGCCCCGGGGGGGTCCCTGGGGCCTCCCCCTCCTCCTCTAAACCTTCCTCGTCCTCTTTTTCCTCCTCTTCTTCCTCCTCGTCCTCAATCTCGGGCTCTGAGAGGTGGGGGGGGAGCAGCTCAGTGATCCCAA
>NW_009955128.1:0-206 GCF_000747805.2 Chaetura pelagica | reverse complement strand
AGTTGGAAGGAACCTCTGGAGATCATCTAGTTCAACCCCCACTAGAGCAGATCACACAGGAAAACGTTCAGGTAGGTTTTGAACATCTCCAGGGACAGAGACTCCACAACCTTCCTGGGGAATTTGTTCCAGTGCTCTGTTACCCTCACAGGTTCTGCACCTGGGCTGGGGAAAGCCCAAACACAAATACAGGCTGGGTGGAGAAT
>NW_009955127.1:0-206 GCF_000747805.2 Chaetura pelagica | reverse complement strand
TGCTGGTCACATTTGTTTTGATGCAGCCCAGAATACGATTGGCTTTCTGGTCTGTGAGTGCACATTGCTGGCTCATGTCCATCTTGTCACCCACTAGTATCCCCAAGTCCTTCTCCCCAGGTCTGCTCTCAATCCATTTACCCTTCAGACAGTACTGATACTGGATGTTTCCCCAACCCATTTGCAGGACCTTGCACTTGGCCTTG
>NW_009955126.1:0-206 GCF_000747805.2 Chaetura pelagica | reverse complement strand
CCAGCCTCAGCCATCTCCAGCTGTGGGCTGAGGACGCCGGGCGGGCAAGGCGGCAGTGGGGGGATGAGGGAGGTGATCCACAGGAAGGGCCTGGTGCGTGTCCAGAGTCACCACCACGCGTGCGAAACCGCCTGGGTGGGTGGCCGGCCGATGTGCAGCGCCTCGTGCAGCTGAGGCAGGGAACCGCTCATCCCGACGGGGGTGGG
>NW_009955124.1:0-206 GCF_000747805.2 Chaetura pelagica | reverse complement strand
CTGCTGTGGAGATCCCCACTGGACACCAGAAGAAACTTTCACTGTGAGAACATTCAGACATTGGAATTATCTCCCCAGAGAAATGGTACATTCCCCAACACTGGGCACTTTTAAGACTCAGCTTGAGAGGGGGCTAGGCCATCTCATCTAAACTATGTTCCTACCTAGAAACATAAGACCAGATGATTCTTGAGGTCCCTTCTAAC
>NW_009955123.1:0-206 GCF_000747805.2 Chaetura pelagica | reverse complement strand
CGTGGCACCCAGGCCACCCTCACAAAGGTACAGACAGGGTCCCCTGCTGTGAAGACCACCACCCCATGCACACAGCCAGGGTCCTCCTCCCTGCAGGGCCTGCCCAGACACCAGCAGTGCCACAAGAAGCTGAGCTGGCAGCAGTCCCCAGGGGGGCTGTTGGATGCTGTGGGCCTTGGGTGGGCAGGGGGCAGACAAAAGGCCCC
>NW_009955122.1:0-206 GCF_000747805.2 Chaetura pelagica | reverse complement strand
GAGGCCTAAAGGAGAGCTCTCAGCATTCCCAAGGGGAGGTGAGGGTGAGACGCAGGCACTGGGCTCCTTTCAAGACACTGTCCCTCACAGCTGAGGAAAATGTACCTGCCACCTGCAGAGCCTGCTGTCGTCAGCCTTCTATTAACCCCTGTCCTATTACTCCATTCCCCTTTATAAAGTTTCTCCCCAGCTTTCCTGTAGCCCCT
>NW_009955121.1:0-206 GCF_000747805.2 Chaetura pelagica | reverse complement strand
GCAACACCAAAAAAGAGACTATTCCAGAAAGCAAGAGCAGCCCTAAGAAACAAACACAGTCCAGACCAAAGAAGATCCAGCACAGCTTTATCACCTGTGTCAGCAAGACTGAGGTCCACACAGGAACATTTGCTCTAAGGATACTTGCACACCCTTCTCTAAGGGGCCCTTAAGTCTCTCAGTTCCTTGAACTATAAAATAAGCAG
>NW_009955120.1:0-206 GCF_000747805.2 Chaetura pelagica | reverse complement strand
AAAAAGCAGAAGAAAAGCAGGGGAGGGCTGCACAGAGAGGGGTTTGGTTGGAGCAGGACTTGAGCAAGGTGGAGAAGACTGAAGGACAGGAGAGCAACCTTGTAAGTCTGGAGTTAGAGGCTCCTCTGTTTAGGGCACTGTGTGCATGTCCCTTCTCAAGCTGGCTCAGAGCAAGGCAAGAGAATCTCTGCCCCTTACCCAGCAAA
>NW_009955119.1:0-206 GCF_000747805.2 Chaetura pelagica | reverse complement strand
AAATTAGCCAGAAGGTGCTGAAATTGCAAAGAATGCTCGGTACCCACCCCACTCCCTTCTAAGCCAAATGCCTGCAGGCAAAGGTTTGAGGAAGACTTGTGGGGAGGAGGTGACCATGTGAAACCATGGTGACCTCCCCACATACCACCTCAGAGACACATGGCACTTGTGTATAGAGGAGGGGCTGAGGTCAAGAACTGTAACTA
>NW_009955118.1:0-206 GCF_000747805.2 Chaetura pelagica | reverse complement strand
TGGGGTACCAGGGTGCCAGGGGATTGGAGTGCTGGGGTGCCGTGGTTCTGGGGTACCTGGGTGCTGGGGTGCCAGCGTGCTTGGGAACCATGGTGTCAGAGCACCAGGGGGCCAGGGCAATGGGATGTATGGGTACCATGGTTCTGGGGTGCCATGGTGCTGCGTGCTGGGGTGCTGAGGAGCCAGGGCACTGGGGTACTTGGGTG
>NW_009955117.1:0-206 GCF_000747805.2 Chaetura pelagica | reverse complement strand
ACAATGACTACAAAAATGCTGTGAGGCTATGAAGGGAGGGAATTAGAAGGTTCAAGGCCCTGCTAGAAATTAATCTGACCTCCATGGTTACAGACAACAAGCTTCTACATATTAACAACAAAAGAAAGAACAAGGAGACTCCCCCTGTTAGATGCAGGAGGAAACACTGTGACAGATGACAAGGAAAAGGCTGAGGTGCTTAATGA
>NW_009955116.1:0-206 GCF_000747805.2 Chaetura pelagica | reverse complement strand
TTGGGGTCCCAGGTGAAGTAACGTTTCCCGTCGGCGTGTTCGATGTCCAACCAGAGCACGTCCAGGGGCACCTCCTGCTCCTCAAACCCCTTCTCCACCCCCTTCACGTCCTCCTCGTCGTGGTAGTTCCACCTGCTCTGGTGGTAGCCCAAGGAGAACAGGGGGGGCAGGGCCTGGGTGCCTGGATTTGGGGGGGAAATGGGGGG
>NW_009955115.1:0-206 GCF_000747805.2 Chaetura pelagica | reverse complement strand
TCTTTAAGGTCCCTCCAACCCAAACCATTTAATGATACTATGATTTCATGAAAGTCATTTCCCAGAGAAGCTCTCCCAGACCCCATTCGCTCTGCTTTTCAATTAGTTTTAGTGCAGCAGTTCCTCCTCCATACTTAACTCCCTGCAGTTGATGACAAAAGTGACTCCTATATATAGCACTACTTTTCTTTGTTCTTTTTTTTTTT
>NW_009955114.1:0-206 GCF_000747805.2 Chaetura pelagica | reverse complement strand
AAACAGTTCTCAGATTCTGCTTAGTGACTTAGAAACTCTTAGCAATAAAGCAGAACATACTTAATTTTGTCAGTTAAGATCCTGCCCGCGTGTTGCAGCCCCGTCAGAGCGATGTACAGACGCAGGATCTCGTTTGTTCCCTGTGGAAAACAAGATACAAAGTGACATCAGTACCAAGTGCCAAGTATTTTTAGTATTTTAAAAAA
>NW_009955113.1:0-206 GCF_000747805.2 Chaetura pelagica | reverse complement strand
CTGAAGTTTGCTCTTCTAAAATCTAAAACCTCTGTCCTGAAACTAACCTTCATTGTGCTCTGCAGTATCCCAAACTCCACGATATTGGCGTCACTGCAGCCAAAGTCTATCAGTAACAGAGATATTAGCGAGCAGGTTTTCTTGTCTACTGTGTAGTAAGTCCAGTTGTGACCCTTTCCTGATTGGCACATCCAACATTTGTGTGA
>NW_009955112.1:0-206 GCF_000747805.2 Chaetura pelagica | reverse complement strand
GAGCACTGGGAGGAGCAGGGGGGAGGGGAAAAAACTGGGGGAACTGGGAAGAAATGGAGGGCACGGAGAAGAGTGCGGGGACTAGAGGGCACTGGGAGCACTGGGCAGGACTGGAGGGAGGGCTCTGGGGGTGCACTGGGAGAAGTGGGAAGGATTGGGGGGCGCTGGGAAGGACTGGGGAGCACTGGGAAGGATTGGGGAGCACT
>NW_009955111.1:0-206 GCF_000747805.2 Chaetura pelagica | reverse complement strand
TTAGCTTTGTGCACATTAATGCTTCAGTGAAAATGTGCATAATGAGAACAGTTCTTGACTCACTGGTGCAACCACAGACAGCACTAGTGAAATGAGGAAGCTCACATGAGTGTAAAATTGGTGGTCAAGGCAGGCCCTGGATGAAGGTACAACTAATATGGAGAAAACATGGAGGTCACAGAATCACAGAATGTTAGGAATTGGAA
>NW_009955109.1:0-206 GCF_000747805.2 Chaetura pelagica | reverse complement strand
TTGTCTGGACAATTTCTCATTGTTCTCTTCCGGTTGTTTCTCAGCTTGATAGTTCTTCCACAGCCTGATTTTGTCCAATATCTCCAACTTAAGTTTCAGTTAACGCATCTTCCCATTGTAGATTATTTTGGGTCATTATCTTGTTGTCTGCATCTTATTTCAACATTACTGCGGGTGGTAGAGTGAAAGTCTAACTAAGCTTCATC
>NW_009955108.1:0-206 GCF_000747805.2 Chaetura pelagica | reverse complement strand
CAGAGAGAAAATTAGGAAGACAAAAGCCCAGATGGAGCTTAACTTGGCCACTGAGATAAGTTTTAACAAATACATAAAAAATGAAAAAAGAGTAAAGAAGTATCTCCAACCCCTATTGGTTGTGGGGAGGAACATGGCAACCAAGGATAAGAAAATGCCTGAGATGCTTCATGTATTCTTTGTCTCCATCTTTAATAGTCAGACCA
>NW_009955107.1:0-206 GCF_000747805.2 Chaetura pelagica | reverse complement strand
AGGACAGGGACAGGGACAAGGACAAGGACAATGCTGCTGTCACCTTTAATGGGCACATGGGGACATGTTGGGGACACGTTGGGGACACAGAGACATGGGCTTGGGGACATGGGGGGGACACGGGGTTGGGGACATGGGGTTGGGGACACGGGGACAGGTTGGGGACAGGGGGACAGGGAGAGGGACACGGGGGTGGGGACATGGGG
>NW_009955106.1:0-206 GCF_000747805.2 Chaetura pelagica | reverse complement strand
TGCATTTTGCCACTTCCTCAGTAGTTGCTCTACACAAGAAAAACAGGTAGAGACAGTGTCTCTTCTGGGTGTCACTGGCAACTGGAGGTGCCTGCCAGCTCAGAAGAGCTGGATCATCTGCCTCCTCCCCTTATCCTGAGGGTCTCCACTCCTGTTCCCAGAGAAAGTGTCTAACCATCCATGTCTCCAACCACAAGGAAGTTTGT
>NW_009955105.1:0-206 GCF_000747805.2 Chaetura pelagica | reverse complement strand
GCAGGCGCCTGACAAGGGAACCCAGATCAGGATGTCACAGAAGTAATTCAGCTCTTTCTCCTTGCTGGTGTCTGTAGGAATAGAGAAGAGGAAAGGTCCACCAGGTGCTCACAGCTGGTGTTAAGGCCAACTGTGTTGGAGCTAAGGGACCAGCCTGGTGTTCAGTGAAGCTAGTGCTGAAGCAGAGGGCTTCCTCTGGCCTGCGA
>NW_009955104.1:0-206 GCF_000747805.2 Chaetura pelagica | reverse complement strand
AGAAAGTTTGCTGATGACACCAAGCTGTGTGTTACAGTTGACACACCTGAGATATGGTATGCCATCCAGAGGACCTGGACAAACTTAAGCAGTAGGCCTGTGTGAACCCACCTCATGAAGTTCAAGAAGTTCAAGGGCAAGGTCCTGCACCTGTGCTGAGGAAACCAATACAGTTTGGGGGATGAAGGGATTGAGAGCAGCCCTGC
>NW_009955103.1:0-206 GCF_000747805.2 Chaetura pelagica | reverse complement strand
GGTTTAGATTGGATATTAAGAACAATTTCTTAACCAAAATGGTTGTCAGGCACTGAAACACACTGCCCAGGGAACGTTGGAGCCATGGGATTTAAGACATGTAGATGTAGTGCTGAGTGACATGATTTCATAGTATGCTAAAGTGCTTGTTTAACTGTTGGACTTGATGATATTGAAGATCTTTTCCAACCAAAATGATTCTGTGA
>NW_009955102.1:0-206 GCF_000747805.2 Chaetura pelagica | reverse complement strand
CACTCCCTGAGCCACACCATCCATCAGAGGAAAGCCCAAGTCAGCACCCTTCCCATGTCCCACCAGCTAGCAGCCAGTTCCCTTCATCAGTTACTCTCAGAAGACTTTTTAGAGGCCATGGAGCTGATGCACCTCAACTCTGGACCAAAAGTGATAGTCAGGTACGGGGGAAGCCCCAAAGTGGGACCCCTCCTGGGCTCTCTGCC
>NW_009955101.1:0-206 GCF_000747805.2 Chaetura pelagica | reverse complement strand
ATCAGCCTGCCCAGGGAGGTGGTTGAGTCTCTATCCTTGGAGGAATTAAAGAAATGTATAGATATGGCACTTCAGGGCATGATCAAGTGGCCAAGGTTGTGGAGGGGAGGGTGTGGGTGTTTTTTGGTGGAGTGTGTGGGGTTGGTTGTGTGTGGTTGGGGTTTTTTTGTGTGTCTTGATGGTTGGACTCAGTGATCTCAGAGGTC
>NW_009955100.1:0-206 GCF_000747805.2 Chaetura pelagica | reverse complement strand
GGACAGGGACAGGGGACAGGGACATGGAACAAGGCGTGGGGGACAGGGATGGGGGACATGGGACACGGCATGGGGACAAGGATGGGGGACAGGGACCTGTGCGTGGGGACAAGGTCGGGGGCAGGGACATGGCACAGGATATGGGGACAGGGATGGGACACAGGGACACAGCCACGGGACGCAGCCGTGGCTCAGGGACACCCAGG
>NW_009955099.1:0-206 GCF_000747805.2 Chaetura pelagica | reverse complement strand
AAAAAAAAAAAAAAGGAAAAAAGGAAGCTTCACTAGGAAGTGTTCACCTAATACTGTAACAGAAATTACCTCATTTGTATTCAGCTATGACAATAACATCAATAACACAAATCTGTTGACTTACAATGCTATCATATGCATGTATGTATGAATTAGTTTTTAAACATGTTACGTATGCTATACCAAAATCTATAGCTAGCTACACA
>NW_009955098.1:0-206 GCF_000747805.2 Chaetura pelagica | reverse complement strand
CAGCCAATTCCTTATCCACTGAGTGGTCCACTCATCAAGTCCATTTTTCTCCCATTTAGAGACAAGGACGTCATACGGGACAGTGTCAAACACTTTGCACAAGTTCAGGTAGACATCAGTTGCTCTTCTATTATTGATCAACACTGTAACCCTGTAATGGAAGACCACCAAAGTTGTCAGGCAAGATTTGCCCTTAGTGAAGCCAT
>NW_009955097.1:0-206 GCF_000747805.2 Chaetura pelagica | reverse complement strand
GCAACTTAAATTGGCTGATAATTTTCCCTGTAACACAAGTGAGCTGCCCCACGAGGGGCACAGCTTGGGCAGCAGCCTGGTACTGCCTCTGACACTGAGCTCAGGGGTTGGATCCAAAGCTTTATCGCATTAGAGGGTTGTGCTGCATCAGGGGATGAACTTAATACCAAAACCTCAGGCCCACAGGGCCCTCTAATTCCTTACCC
>NW_009955096.1:0-206 GCF_000747805.2 Chaetura pelagica | reverse complement strand
ATTATGACATAATCAAGTACGATGTCACCCAATATGATGTCACTGATTAGGACATCACCAACTCTGACGTCACCCATTATGACATCATTCGTTTTCATGTCATCCATTATTACGTCAGCAACTATAACGTCACCCATTCTGATGTCATCCCTTATGAAGTCACCTGTTATGATGTCACCAGTTATGACATCACCAACTATGACCTC
>NW_009955095.1:0-206 GCF_000747805.2 Chaetura pelagica | reverse complement strand
GGAACCAAGATGCAAAGCTGTTTGATTACCCAGGAACTGCTGTGACTGGCAGAGACACCCGAGCCCCCATCCTGCCCAGCTGGGAACTCAGAGCACCCTGGGCTTCCTCCCAGAGGTGTGCCCACCTGCAGGGGTGAAGGCCACCAAACCAGTCTGGAATGCCACGGGGGAGCTGGGGACACATCCATGTCTTGAGAACATCCAAA
>NW_009955094.1:0-206 GCF_000747805.2 Chaetura pelagica | reverse complement strand
TCAAGGTCCCTCCAACCCATCCCATGGTTCTACCAACTCAACCCTGCCCTGCTGATCACACCCCTCTGATGTCTGCCTCAAACCATCTCCACCCACCTCCCCTTTAGGTCCAAGCCCACCCCTTTGGGCTGCTTTGGGGACACCCGAGAGGGTGAGAGGCTCACCCAGGTGTCCCTGTTGGGGTCCCTGTGTGTTCCCCCCCCTCC
>NW_009955093.1:0-206 GCF_000747805.2 Chaetura pelagica | reverse complement strand
CAGGAGGGAAATCCAGGAGGGAAATCCAGGATCTGCCCCCCTGGTTTCCACCCTGATATCCCCTTTCTTTCTGGGAATCCCCTGGTGCTTGGGAGGGTTTTTCCCTCGGTTTTCCCAAGCCTGACACTTGGCACCCTGGTGCTTTTCCCAACCCTTGGGAGTTTCCCTCCAACCATCCAAGTTTTTCCTTCTCAGGAGGTTCTGTG
>NW_009955092.1:0-205 GCF_000747805.2 Chaetura pelagica | reverse complement strand
CTTGTCCTGTCATTGGACACTGCTGAAAAGAAACTGGACCCCACAACCCACCAGCTTTCTGGAGACCATGCATCACAGGACCAGGTGCCCCATCTTCCTGTTGTAGTTTCTTACCTTGTGCCTGGGCACACGACTTCACTTTGTTCATTTTGAAATCTGTTCTTCCATCTGTCAGAAAAGGAACAATCATAGAATCATAGAATGG
>NW_009955091.1:0-206 GCF_000747805.2 Chaetura pelagica | reverse complement strand
GGCTGAATACACCAATTCCGGCACACGTCTGCTATTCAACTGATTCTTTTAAAAACAACTGCAAAGCTAGACAGTGTCAAAAACTACAGAAAGTTCAGCTAATGACTCAGCCGGCAGGGAGGCTAAGGAATCCATGGTCAGCGGCGCTGGGCACTGCGCCGGCAGCGCTGCTGCGGGAGCTACACGGGAGCAAAGCCCTGGGCAAG
>NW_009955090.1:0-205 GCF_000747805.2 Chaetura pelagica | reverse complement strand
GACTGAGAGGGGATCTCATTAATGTCTATAAGTATTTGAGGGGTGGGTGTCAAGAGGAAGAGGCCAATCTCTTTTTGGAGGTGCCCAGTAATAAGACAACGAACCATGGGTATAAGGTAGATCAAAGGAAGTTTCACCTCAACATGGTGAGAAACCTCTTTACTGTGAGGGTTCCAGAGCACTGGGATGGGCTGCCCAGAGAGGT
>NW_009955089.1:0-205 GCF_000747805.2 Chaetura pelagica | reverse complement strand
CTCTCCCTTTCTCTCCATCACAGAATCACAGAATGGTCATAGTTCTAAAGGACCTCTGAAATCACTGAGTCCAATCATAAAAAAAAACCAAAACCAAACAAACCAACAAACACCCAACCTCAGCCACCAGAACATGCTCTGAAGTTCCAGATCTTCATGTTTCTTGAACACATTCAAGGATGGTGACTCAACCATCTCCCTGGGC
>NW_009955088.1:0-206 GCF_000747805.2 Chaetura pelagica | reverse complement strand
AATTAGTGTCCTTCAGCCGGAGCTGTGGCTCCATCACCCCAACCTCCCCCCTCCAAGGGAAACCTGGGGGCTCCAAACGTCCCTCCCCCCCAGTGAGGAACCTTCCCAGGGACCTGTGAGGAGAAGGAGACGACGTGGCTGATTTTCACTGGAGCCATCCCGGACCCTCTGGAGAGCACCAGGACCTTCTGGAGAGCAGCAGGGCC
>NW_009955087.1:0-205 GCF_000747805.2 Chaetura pelagica | reverse complement strand
AAGAAGGCAGCAGTGTCCTCATTTCATGCAAGGAAATTACAAGTTCAGAGATGTGTCAGGCATCTGTTGGCAGGGCTGGAAGAAGTTCTCTCATTGTGCACCATCATTCAATCTGGTTCTGATCACCTGATCTCTTTGACATGCTGTTTTGAGGCAGAAAACACCTGAGAATGCTGAAATTTCTTGGACTCATTCACTGTATTAT
>NW_009955086.1:0-205 GCF_000747805.2 Chaetura pelagica | reverse complement strand
CCAGTTCCCTCACTCAGTAGCCACAGCTGAATCTGGCCCCAGAGAGCACAGCAGGGACATCCTGGGGTAGGATGGCCCTGCAGGATGGGGACAGAGAGACAGGGTCCTCCAACGACCCTAGTAAATACACCCCAGCCCTGCAGACACAGGGCAGGGGACCAAACAGATCTAGCTCTAGCCAGGAAACACCCCAGGGAACACTCCC
>NW_009955085.1:0-205 GCF_000747805.2 Chaetura pelagica | reverse complement strand
AGGGTCAGGCTGGACAGGGCTCTGAGCAACCAGATCTAGTCCAAGATGTCCGTTCTCATTGCAGTGGGGCTGGACTAGATGAACTAAAAAGGTGCTTTCCAATGCAAACCATTCTGTGACTCTATGATCTCATCCGTATATATCCATATCTGATGGGGGTAGTAAAGAAGATAAAGCCAGGCTTTTCTCAGTGGTGCCCAGTGAC
>NW_009955084.1:0-205 GCF_000747805.2 Chaetura pelagica | reverse complement strand
CAGGGGGGATTTTGGGGTGAAATTGGTGAATTTTGGCGTCCCAGGTGGAATTTTGGGGTGAAAAGGGGGGATTTTGGGGTCCCAAGGGGGATTTTGGGGTCTGGGGTGGGATTTTGGGGTGAAAAAGTGGGTTTTGGGGTCCCAGGGGGGATTTTGGAGTGAAAAGGGGGGATTTTGGTGTGAAAATGATGAATTTTGGGGTCCC
>NW_009955083.1:0-205 GCF_000747805.2 Chaetura pelagica | reverse complement strand
GTACCTCTCCTGGAGGGGGTGGAAATGATGGGATCAACCACTGGGGATCAAGCACCTGGATGGGGTGAGAGGGGTGGGAAAAGGTCTCACCTCCGACAGCTCCTGGCAGCGGAGTTGGGCTTCCAGTTCACTCAACTGGTGCTGGACTTCAGCTTGGAGGAAACCATGGATGAGGCTCAACTTCTCCTTGACACATTCCTGAGGG
>NW_009955082.1:0-205 GCF_000747805.2 Chaetura pelagica | reverse complement strand
CTGCACCTCAAATACTGTGTTCAGTTTTGGAACCCCCAGTACAAGGAGGACATTGAGGTGCTTGAGCAAGTCCAAAGAAGGGAGATGAAGCAGCTGAAGGGTCTAGATGAGGAACATCTGAGGGAACTGGTGTTGTTTAGCCCGGAGATAAGGAGGCTGAGGGGAGACCTTACCGCTCTCTACAGCTACCTGAGAGGAGGGTGTA
>NW_009955081.1:0-205 GCF_000747805.2 Chaetura pelagica | reverse complement strand
TTTTATTATTATTATTATTTTATTTTTTTTTTTCATTTTTGTTAAGGTTTTGCATTTAACCCGGCCCAGTTTCTGGAGGAGTTGCTGTTCTGAGGAAGCAAAATCGAGGTTTAAGGTGTTGTGGGTGCGCGAGGGCGGCGTTAAGTCCTGCGGTAAGAGGGGAACGGGGGAGTCAGAGCTTCAGGAATGGTGTCCCCAACCCCAG
>NW_009955080.1:0-205 GCF_000747805.2 Chaetura pelagica | reverse complement strand
GTGGAAAAGCTGGAAAAAGTGGAAAAGCTGAAAGGCCCAAAGGTGCAAGAATCTGGTGGTGCAAATGTTCCCACTCCTCGTTCAGCCCCATGGGATCTTTTGAGCTGGAGGTTTGAGCCAAATGATGCTGCACTTGAGGGGATGCTGGGGGCTCGTGGCCCCAGGCCAAGCACAGACAACACTGATGATGCAAGGGGAAAAAAAA
>NW_009955079.1:0-205 GCF_000747805.2 Chaetura pelagica | reverse complement strand
AAAGGAAAATAAATGCACAGAAAAAGGAAAAAAAAAATTTAAAAAGGAAAATTAACCCCAAAAAAAGGAAAATAAATGGAAAAATGGAAAAAATTTCCAAAAAGAGGGGAAAAAGTGTCCCAAGAAAGGGAAAGAAATCTCCCAAAAAAAGAGAAAAATAAAAAAAAAAGGGGAAAAAAATCCCCCTCCCCCCAAAAGGAATAAA
>NW_009955078.1:0-205 GCF_000747805.2 Chaetura pelagica | reverse complement strand
TTTTTTTTTTCATAATTTAAAGGTAACACAGAAGTATTTGAAAGAAGCATCTCCTCTGCAGTTGTCCTTGGCAACATCACCAGCATGTTCATATTCTGACTCTGAGTTGATTCACAATTGTAGTACAGATGGCAAGGAAAAAATTGTTAACAGAGCGCCTGTATTACTCTATCAACAGGGTGCCAGAGTCTCAGGCTAACAAGTG
>NW_009955077.1:0-205 GCF_000747805.2 Chaetura pelagica | reverse complement strand
GAAACAACAACCTGCACGGGTTTCCATGGGATTTGATTCAGAACCCGCAAAATAGGATTAATGGGTTGTTTAGAGCATATTTGTCCTGAAAATCCTTCCAGGGCAAGCTGAATACTCAAGGAGTTCGCAATGAGCCACTCCATAAGATCTTTTTTCAATGGCAACCAGATTTCATGTGGCTCTTCCCCACTCACATCAATGCACC
>NW_009955076.1:0-205 GCF_000747805.2 Chaetura pelagica | reverse complement strand
CCAACCTGGCCTTGAACCCTGCCAGGGAGGGAACATCAGAAAGCAGAAACTTTCTATTTCTGAGATGCTGCTCATAGTGGCAATTTAACAATCAGTTCACTGTTATGAAGAAGGTTGGCTCCTGAGTTTCCATCTGCATCTCACTAACCCAAGGCATAAATAGGACAGGGCTGGATCACAGAATCACAGAATATTAGGAGTTGGA
>NW_009955074.1:0-205 GCF_000747805.2 Chaetura pelagica | reverse complement strand
GGAGATGACGTCACCACCGTCCTCATCGTCACCGGCGCTCAACGGGTCAGCTCAACCATGACCAGGTAGAGGTGAGACCCAGGAGCTCCCAGGGGGTGAGACTGGGGTTGGTGGGACACTGGGATGTGCTGGTGGGTCAGCAGGAGGTGGTGGGTGGAGCCAGGTGTGGGTGGGGGGTGGTTGGGATGGAGTCATGGGTGGTTGG
>NW_009955073.1:0-205 GCF_000747805.2 Chaetura pelagica | reverse complement strand
ATTGGACTGTGTTCAGGAATTACTCCAGGATGAGGAGCTCTTTTTTGGTCTTCAAGCAGGTAATAGTTTATGTTTAATACATAGTATTCAATACATGGTATTTCTTTTTAAACATCTTTTCTAAGCTATGAAAGTATGCAGTAGGACTCAGTCTGTTTGAAAAGTATTTATTTAATGATTTTTTAGGTGACAATTATATAGGGGA
>NW_009955071.1:0-205 GCF_000747805.2 Chaetura pelagica | reverse complement strand
AGGGAAGCAAGGACGCTGAAGCAGATGTAAAGGTCCCACTAACACAAGAATGACCTGCCAAGCACCCACCGCCCGCAGCTCCCAACGGAACACACCGGCCCCCAACACACCCACACCTGGGGCCGGCTCAGGAGGAGGAGAAAGGACAGAAAGAGGCCTGGCGGGAAGGGGGGGGGGGCGGGACAGGGAGGGCACTGACCGTGTC
>NW_009955070.1:0-205 GCF_000747805.2 Chaetura pelagica | reverse complement strand
TTTCTTAGGCAGGGACACGCATCTTTGATGTCAAAAGAAGTTGTCACTCAGTTACTGCACCACTGATGTTTTTCCCTGTTGCTTTTCATTAACAGGGGTGGTGTATATTCTCCAGCAGCTGCCTTCTGCAAAACAAAACTGATTGATCGCCTCAATAAATGTGGTATTGAGTTCTCTGTTATTAGCAAGCCTGAAGTCTGAAGTC
>NW_009955069.1:0-205 GCF_000747805.2 Chaetura pelagica | reverse complement strand
GGAATTTTAAACATTAACCAATTAGTGAGAACATATAGCCTGGGCTTAAGATGGAGCCCCACGTTGGGCACCAATAAGTTATTGTCACGGTTTGGCTCAGAATCAGCAATTGAACCAGTGATGATAATGCTCTCAATTCCCTCCCCTCCCACCGTGGTAGGGAAGGAGAGAGAGAGGGAAGGAGAGAGACTTTCTGGATTGAAAA
>NW_009955068.1:0-205 GCF_000747805.2 Chaetura pelagica | reverse complement strand
TCATCATAATAGATTATGTCATAATGGGTGATATAATACTTTTTGATGTCATAATGGGTGACGTCACAGTGATGTCACAATGGGTGACATAATAACGAGTGACATAAAAATGGAGTATGTCCTAATGGGTGATGTCATAGTTGGTCACGTCTTAATGTATGATGTCATAATGGCTGACATCATAGTTGGTGATGTCATAATGGGT
>NW_009955067.1:0-205 GCF_000747805.2 Chaetura pelagica | reverse complement strand
AAATAAGGCAGATATTGTGCTGGGAGTCTGTGGTAGACCACCCAACCATGATGAGGAGGCAGATGAAGTATTGCATATGTGACTGGCTGAAGTATCACAATCGCCGGCACTTTTCTGGTGGAGGACTTCAACCTGCTGGACATCTATTGTAAATATAACACAGCAGAAAGCAGGCAGGCTAGGATGTTCCTTGAGTGTGTGGAAG
>NW_009955066.1:0-205 GCF_000747805.2 Chaetura pelagica | reverse complement strand
GATCATCTTTGTGGCCCTCCTCTGGACTCCATCAAACAGCTCCATGTAGTTCTTATTTTGGGGTCACCAGAGCTGAACATATTGCTCCAGGTGGGGTCTCACCAGAGAGAAGTGGAGGGTGAGGATCACCTCCCTTGAACTGCTGACCATGCTTCTTTTGAAGCAGCCCAGGATACAGTTGGCCTTCTGGGTTGCAAGCACACAT
>NW_009955065.1:0-205 GCF_000747805.2 Chaetura pelagica | reverse complement strand
TTGGTTGAAAGTGACAACTTTGTTGCTGTATGATTACACCAAGAGGATGCGTTTCTATAGATGCTAAGAGAAGAATTTACGTTGACAGTATAATTGTTTGCTAAAAGCCCCACACTGTTATAATTAAAAGTTATACAAGCATCAGCCTTTACTGATCCAAGCAATTCAAGCTCTTGGGGTTCTAAATTGGCAAGCGGTAAATGGG
>NW_009955064.1:0-205 GCF_000747805.2 Chaetura pelagica | reverse complement strand
TTTGTATATAGATACTTACCTGTTCTTCCCCTATGTTTTACCCTGTTATCTTGTGTTATAGTAAATTTGTTTCGAATTTCAATTTCCAAAATTTAAGTCTATCTTCCTTGTTCCCCTTCTGTCTTCCTTGGCAGAGTGGAGGAGGGGAGGTAATACAGAGCAATCTGTCCTCTCTTTTTTGGGATTCACCTTTAATATTTAAACC
>NW_009955063.1:0-205 GCF_000747805.2 Chaetura pelagica | reverse complement strand
CTTCCAGCCCTCCCGAATCGCCTCCTTCCAGCCCGTTTGCTCCAGTCCGGCAGCACCTGCACCCTGCCTGTCCCTGGATGTCCCCTCCTGCCTGCAGCCGGACAGGGTGGGTAGGTCGGGACGCACCCAGGAATTCCAAAGCTCTCCCTGGGCACCTCGGGGTCTGGGTCCCAGGGTGTGGGGCTCAGCCCATGGCAGAGCACAT
>NW_009955062.1:0-205 GCF_000747805.2 Chaetura pelagica | reverse complement strand
GAACCCATGAACCACACACCTGAACTGAATGTTGAGTGTGAGCCATACCTGCTGAGGTTGGTCTGTCACAGGACCATTCCTCCAGGAGCTCCTTGAGACAGAGAGATGGGGAAAGAGAGATAGAAACACAATGTCAGAGTTGGCTACAGAGACACTAAGACAGACGACCGGGAGATGGGAGAGTTTTTAACTGTCTAAAGCTCAG
>NW_009955061.1:0-205 GCF_000747805.2 Chaetura pelagica | reverse complement strand
TTGTGCTCCTTGCACCAGGAGACCAATCTGTCTGTGGGGAGTGTTTGCAGCAGGAGGACCCAGGAGCTGCACCCTCTGGGGCACCAGGTCCACTTGGGTGCAACCAGAAATTCAAGTGGGAAATTGCTCCAGGTGTGGGGTAGAAAACACATGGAAATGAGCAGAGTTGTCACCTGTCCTGTTGGCACCTCATGTGATGTGACCT
>NW_009955060.1:0-205 GCF_000747805.2 Chaetura pelagica | reverse complement strand
CGGCCCTGGGGACCCCAAAATCATCCTGGGACACCCCAAAACCATCCTGGGATCCCCAAAAACCACCCCAGGATGCCCCAAATCATCCTGGGACACCCCAAAACCTGCCCGGGGCACCCCAAAACCACCCTGGGGACCCCAAACCCCCCCTGGGGACCCCCAAAACCACCCTGGGATCCCCAAAAGCCCTCCCAGGCTGCTCCAA
>NW_009955059.1:0-205 GCF_000747805.2 Chaetura pelagica | reverse complement strand
AGAGTCCCGGAGTCGGTGCCAAGCGCTGATGTGCAAGGCGAGGCGGGAGGCTCCTAGTCTGGCAGGCAGCCTGCTTTGCTCCAGAGGCTCCAGTGCTGTCATCCCGGCGTTAACCCCTGATAACCTTGTCCTCTGCCAGGACAGGACAGTAGTTTTGAGGTAGAACAAGTTGGGGAAGAGGAAGGAGAGGGGAGGAGGGGGTGGT
>NW_009955058.1:0-205 GCF_000747805.2 Chaetura pelagica | reverse complement strand
TACTCATAGCACGGCTGGGGCTGGAAGGGGGCTTAGAGATGATGTGGGTCCAGCCCAGACACACAGGGACAACAGAGACAGGCACACCCGCTGCGTGGTCACTGCTGCTTTATTGGACCCGGGGTGGGGCGGTGGTGCGGGGACGCTGGTGGCTGCAGGTCCCCGGGCCGGCGGCTCCGCTCACGCCCAGGGCTGGGCTCGGCTC
>NW_009955057.1:0-205 GCF_000747805.2 Chaetura pelagica | reverse complement strand
TTCTGCCATGTGCAAATTGCTCTTCTTGTGGCTGTACCTTGAAGACACCTGTCAGGAATCATGTCTTCTAATAGGCCCTGACTCTTCAGAGAAGTCCTCTGAAGAATCCTTCCAGAAGCTGAGTTACGCAGAGGTCAGACCATTTCAATGGTTCAGCATCTTTTCTTTCCTCTCCAAACAGATTGTGGCCACAGGCATCTGTCGC
>NW_009955056.1:0-205 GCF_000747805.2 Chaetura pelagica | reverse complement strand
CCTGTGGCGGGAGAACTGCAACTTGTTGCTGTTCCGCCCAGA
Source organism: Chaetura pelagica (assembly GCF_000747805.2). Classification (NCBI taxonomy): domain Eukaryota; kingdom Metazoa; phylum Chordata; class Aves; order Apodiformes; family Apodidae; genus Chaetura; species Chaetura pelagica. Next base: position 163 of record NW_009955056.1, on the reverse strand, counting down.
GACTGCAGCAAGTTCTGGGACTCTGATTGGGTGATGTCTCAAAGAAAGAGCAAAGAACCAATTGGAGATTTTAGACTGCGAGGTAGCAAGCTATAAAAGCAGCCCCTGACAGGTGGCTGCAACTGCTTTTTGCCTTTTGCCTGTGAACTGCTTGCTGGGTGCC
>NW_009955055.1:0-205 GCF_000747805.2 Chaetura pelagica | reverse complement strand
TTATTGGGAGTGGTCAACATGGATTTGCCAAAGGCAAATCATGCTTGATCAATCTACTAACCTTCTGTGATGACAAAAGTGGTTGCCTGGACAACGGGAGAACAACAGAAGTCATCTACCTTGACTTCAGCAAGGCTTTTCACACAGAACATCTTCATTAGGAAACTCAAGAACCGTGGGCTAGATGAATGGACAGTGAGGTGGA
>NW_009955054.1:0-205 GCF_000747805.2 Chaetura pelagica | reverse complement strand
AAATAAGGTGCAATTTTCTAGTAACAAATCTGATAAAATACACTAAATGAGAACAGTGGACTCCTAGTGTACCATCTAAATCAACATTCTTAAAGATGCTCTTCAATCTGGGTTTGAAAAAATATTCTGTGGCTTCTGTGGGTAGCTTGTGCGTTGAGGGTTCCCCTCAGCATAGCATCCTGGAAATACCATTGTGTATCTTCTC
>NW_009955053.1:0-205 GCF_000747805.2 Chaetura pelagica | reverse complement strand
AGCAAACTTGCTGAGGGTGCACTCAATCCCAGTTTCCATGTCACCAACAAAAATTATAAACAGCACTGGGTCTAGTACTGGCATTTGAGGAGCTCCACTCACTACTGGTCTCCATTTGGACGTCAAACCGTTGATCACTACTGTTTGAGTGCAACTATCCAACCAATTCCTGAATGGTCCATCTGTCAAATCCATATCTCTCCAA
>NW_009955052.1:0-205 GCF_000747805.2 Chaetura pelagica | reverse complement strand
AGATTCACGAACTACTAGTACCATATTACAAAGGCACCCTAAATTTACCAACACAAAAAGTAAAATAGACAGAACTGAAGATGTGTCAAGCTTCCAGTCATTCGACAAATCATAACTTTAAAGAATCATAAATATTACTTTTGTCGTTATTTCTCAGAGACAGTCATACAGTTCTCATGCTAGACAGAATGGCCACATTTGTCAT
>NW_009955051.1:0-205 GCF_000747805.2 Chaetura pelagica | reverse complement strand
AGACAAAGAGCAATTGACTCACAAGGGGAAACTGAGGTAGGCCCAGCTTCCTGCTGCAGGTAGGAGAAAGCAGGCAGTCTGAATGGCAGCTGTGGTGCTTCCATAGCACAGTGGACTATCTCTTTTGTCAATTTGGGTCAGCTGTCCTGGTTCTGTCCCCTTCCACCCTCTTGCCCGCCCCCAGCTTCCTGGACTTTGGGGGTGG
>NW_009955050.1:0-205 GCF_000747805.2 Chaetura pelagica | reverse complement strand
ATTAACATATCTGAAGAACCCTTTCTTGAAGATTTTCACATCTTTAGCCAATGTCAGCTCGAGCTGAACTGTTGCTTTCCTAACTGCATTTCTGCATACCCTTGCATACCCTGCAATGCCCTTATAGTTTCCAACAGGTAATGTTCCACTTTTCCCCCTCTGGTACATTTCTCCTTTGGTTCTGAGCAGATCCAGAAGCTCACAG
>NW_009955049.1:0-205 GCF_000747805.2 Chaetura pelagica | reverse complement strand
CAACCTGCCCTTGAACACTTCCAGGGGTGAGACATCCATAGCCTCCCTAGGCAACCTGTTCCAGTGTATTATCACGCTCACACCAAAGAATTCCTTCCTAATATCCCATCTAAATCTCCTCACTTCCAGTGTTAAGCCATTACTGCTTGTCTGCATGTTAGAGACCTCCCCAGCTTTTCCGTAGGCCCTTTCAGGTACTGGAAGG
>NW_009955048.1:0-205 GCF_000747805.2 Chaetura pelagica | reverse complement strand
ACCTCTCCTGTTGCCCACAACTTACCAAAGAAGATGGAGAGTGGCCTAGAGAGCTGTATGAGGCTTGGATCCTTGCTATCAGAAATCACATCTCTCTCCATGTTCTGTTACAGGAGGTGAGACTGGGGATATGATCTTGTTGATTCCCTGATTTAGTAAGGATTGGAGACCTGCACCAAATCAATTATTAAGCTATTACTTAGGA
>NW_009955047.1:0-203 GCF_000747805.2 Chaetura pelagica | reverse complement strand
TTGTTCAGCCTGGAGAAGAGAAGGCTCTGGCAAAACCTCATAGCAGCCTTCCAGTATGTGAAAGAAGCCTACAAGAAAGATGGTGAAGGACTTCTAAGAAGGGCATGTGGGGATAGGATGAGGGGAAAGGGTTTTAAGCAAGAAAAGGTAGGTTTAGGTTAGATGTTAGGAGTAAATTCTTCACTGTGAGGGTGGTGAGACAC
>NW_009955046.1:0-205 GCF_000747805.2 Chaetura pelagica | reverse complement strand
TCTCAACACCTTCTTCATCTCTGTCTTTACCTGTGCTGTTGGGTCCCAGGCCATAGGAAAAAAAGTCTAGGTTGATGCAGACACTGACACACAACCAGTGAAGGAAGAGTGGGTGTGTCAACTGTTACAGGAGCTTTACCCATCCAAATAGATTGGTCTGGATGCCATTCACCATAGGGTGCTGAGAGAGCCAGCTGATGTAACT
>NW_009955045.1:0-205 GCF_000747805.2 Chaetura pelagica | reverse complement strand
CTCACAGTAAACAAGTTTTTCCTCATGTTGAGATGGACCTTACTACATTGTATCTTGGTGTCATTTTTCCTTGTCTTATCACAGGGCACCTCTGAAAGGAGACTGGCCCATCCTTGACACCCACCCTCCAGATATTTGTACACATTAATAAGGTCCCCTCTCAGTGTTGTCAAAACTAAACAGCTCCAGGTCTCTCAGCCTTTTC
>NW_009955044.1:0-205 GCF_000747805.2 Chaetura pelagica | reverse complement strand
ACGGAGCCAAGGGAAGAGCTGGTGGAAAACACCAAGGGCAAGAGAGCCTGAGAGAGCCAGGGCACAAGTAGCAGCATGGAGGTGCAAGAGCAGCAGGCAAGAAGCTGGCCAAAAGGGCCCAGAGGACCCTGACAAGGGGCTGTGCTCAGTGCCACAGAGGACAAGAAGAAACTCCTGGGGACCACCCTGGGGTCCACCCTGGGAG
>NW_009955043.1:0-205 GCF_000747805.2 Chaetura pelagica | reverse complement strand
GGTCTCCATCTGGATATCAAGCCATTGATCATCATTTTTTGAGTGCAACCATCCAGCCAGTTCCTTGATGAGTAATCATCCATTGAATCCATCCTGTTCTATTGTTGATACCAGTATATTGTGTGATACGCTGTTAAAAGCTTTGCACAGGTCCACGTAGATGACGTTGGTTGTTCTTCCTTTGTCCACTGATGTTGTGACCCCA
>NW_009955042.1:0-205 GCF_000747805.2 Chaetura pelagica | reverse complement strand
CTCCAGGAACTGGGACCAGACAGCAACTGAGAACGGTGTCGTTGGCAGAACAGTCGGCAGGCGAGACGTGTCTGCACAGATGAAGATTTATTGCATCAAACGTTGGGATCTGAGCTCTTTAAAAGAGAAGGCACAAGTACAGTAAAATCTCAGCGAAACTGGGAGATGGGAATAGAAGTTGAACCTTGAATGCAAAAGGTGTCTT
>NW_009955040.1:0-205 GCF_000747805.2 Chaetura pelagica | reverse complement strand
AGGGGAATGGGGGGCACTGGGTGGGACTGGGAGGGAATTGAGTGGAATGGGAGGCACTAGGAGGGACTGGGAAGTGACTGGGAGGCACTGGTCTGTACTGGGAGTCACTGGGAGCACCGTGCTCTTCCTCCCAGTATGGTGTACACACTGGTGAGCTTCTGATGGGGACCCCTCCCCGCGCTGCCCGGACGCCTGGGTCCTCCCC
>NW_009955039.1:0-204 GCF_000747805.2 Chaetura pelagica | reverse complement strand
CCAACCTGCCCTTGAACACTTCCGGTTATTCACAGCCTCCGTGAACAACATGTTTCAGTGTCTAACTAGCCTCACACTAAAGAACTTCCTCCTAATGCTTAACCTAAATCTACCCTTTTCAAGTATAAAACCATTAACGCTTCTCTTATCACTACAAGCAATAAAGCAATAAGGGTAAAAAGTCCCTCCCCAGCTTTCCTGTAG
>NW_009955038.1:0-205 GCF_000747805.2 Chaetura pelagica | reverse complement strand
CATGGAGAAGAAAAGTGTTTGTGCATCTGGCAGCACCCAAGACGGTGAAGAAATCTTGATACCGTGTATAGTAAAGTCATAGTACTGTAGAATTCTGGGAGATGGAAGGAAGCGTAAATACCATAGAGGCAAAGACTCATTAAGACTGAAAAAGACCTCCAAGATTATCAACTGCAAGCATCAATCTCAGCCCAGCCACCCCCAG
>NW_009955037.1:0-205 GCF_000747805.2 Chaetura pelagica | reverse complement strand
TGTTGGGCTGTTTAGGGCAATTGGTGGACCTTGGAATTGGTCGAAAACCCTAATGCCAGGTTGCTTGAGCTCTTCAGGTCATTGCTGGTGGTCTCCATGAAGCTCTGCTCCTTGGGATCCTGCCAGCAGGGAGACCAGCCTTGAAACTCTTCCCAGAGTAGGGAAGAAACTGAGAGAAGAGCAGATATTTCCTAAGAGTCATCTG
>NW_009955036.1:0-205 GCF_000747805.2 Chaetura pelagica | reverse complement strand
AGTGCTCCTGACACTGAAGCAGATATTCCACCGCAGCCTGTGGTGAAGACCATAGTGAGACAGGTTGTTCCCCTGCAGTCCAAGGAGGTCCATGGCAGAGCAGATCTCCACCTGTAGCCATGGAGTTTCATAGTCCTTCTCTGGGCATGTTCCAGTACCTCAATATTTTTCTTCTAGTTAGGAACCTAAAACTGAAAACAGGATT
>NW_009955035.1:0-205 GCF_000747805.2 Chaetura pelagica | reverse complement strand
AAAAAAAAAGGTGTACATCTTGCCTGTGAGAAGCATCTTTCCCTTGGGAATGTCCTGGTTGAGATCCCTGCAGTGAGGCTCCTCCTGTTGAGGGTAACTTAGTGCAATGTGTTTTGTATGTATTTTGTGTATTTGGAGCATATGGCCCAGTCATCTCTCTTCTCAAGATGAGACTCAGCTACCCAGCCAGGTGGCTGCTGTATCT
>NW_009955034.1:0-205 GCF_000747805.2 Chaetura pelagica | reverse complement strand
TATAGTGCAAACTGTTCTAGTGTATAGCAGAGTCTTGGAATTACACTCCCACTCTATGTGCTTGCCATTATCTTTCATGCTGTGTGTTTCATGTGTCCAGTGTCACAAGGCACATGCCCATGCCTCCTTGATAGAGGAAGGGCTCTGAATCAGAAGATACTGCAATATATTTATAATTTCATAACATATTCAGAGAAGTTTTCAT
>NW_009955033.1:0-205 GCF_000747805.2 Chaetura pelagica | reverse complement strand
GCCTTGCTGGGAACCTTAGTGCTGGCCAAGGGCAGTTACAGTGGAGACTTGGCTGGGAGGTGCTGTGTGTCCATGCACACCTGGACAGAGGGCCCATATATTTAGGACAGGAGGTTCTGAAAAGCACCTCCTGACACCTCCAAAAGAAATTATTGCCCATGTTTCCCCTGTCGGTTGTGTGTATGTTTATCACAGAATCATGGAA
>NW_009955032.1:0-205 GCF_000747805.2 Chaetura pelagica | reverse complement strand
GGGGGGGCAAGAGACCCTTTGTGTCTGCCTTCTGTTTCCCAGTGAGCTCTCCTCAGATATGCCTTTGGTTTCCTCTGGCTTCCTTTTGCCTTCAGCATAGCTTGGTACCCACTCCTGGTGGATCAGGACTGTTGACTGAGTAAAGTGGACCAGATAAGGTTTTTCTGATATTGAAGTGACTTTGGAACAGGTACATCACCTTAAC
>NW_009955031.1:0-204 GCF_000747805.2 Chaetura pelagica | reverse complement strand
GGACCTCAAAGATCATCTAGTTCCAACCCACTTGCCATGAGCAGGGACACCTCCAGGTGGCTCCAAGTGCCATCCAGCCTGACCTTGGAACACTTGGAGGCAGAGGGCATCCCCAGCTTCAGGTGCTGGAAGGCTGCTCTCCCTGGAGCCTTCTCTTCTCTCAGCTGTAGAGGCCCAACTCTCTCAGCCTGGCTTCATAGCAGA
>NW_009955030.1:0-204 GCF_000747805.2 Chaetura pelagica | reverse complement strand
CAAGAGGGACGCAGCTGTGGCAGTGACTGGGTGGTACCAGCAGCAGAACCCCCCAAGCACCAGTACGGGCTGAGCTCCACATCCAGCCACAGCTGTGGACACCCAGAGCATCAGCAGGCAGGGCCAGGCACCCATTTCCCTCAATAAAGCCACTTTAAACTTACTCCGTATCTAGATTTGCTCGTCATTCAGAGCGCAGCAAAT
>NW_009955029.1:0-204 GCF_000747805.2 Chaetura pelagica | reverse complement strand
AGATGCACAAATGGATCCGTGGGGCAGCCCCCTACCCCCCTGGGACCCACGTGGAACCCTCGTGGGACCCCCCGGGACCCACCCACGACCTTGCAGAGACACAAACCGCCCCGTGGGGCAGCCCCACACCCACCCGGGACACCCGTGGGACCCCCTGAGACCCACCCACGACTTCACAGATGCACAAATGGATCCGTGGGGCAG
>NW_009955028.1:0-204 GCF_000747805.2 Chaetura pelagica | reverse complement strand
TGAACTAGTGGGGCATTGCTCTAGTATTAATTAGGACCAGAAAGCCTCCTGCCTCCCAGGGTCCCACCAGTCTGCTTTGCTCGCTGCCTGAAATGCCTGTACACCCATGCACGCAGCATAGGGAATAAACAGTAGGAGTTAGACGTCTGTGTGCAGTCTAAAGCTTATGATCGGGTGGCAATTACAGAGACATGGTGGGATAGC
>NW_009955027.1:0-204 GCF_000747805.2 Chaetura pelagica | reverse complement strand
ACATATGATTTCCAGCAGGGACAGAGAGTATTTTAGGCACTGTAAAGTGTAAAGAAAAGAGGAAAATTCTAACTGCAATTCAAATTATCCCTTTCTCACTTTCTCACGTTTTCTCCAAAAAGAAAAACTGGTCCTTTCATTGTAAGACGTATGGTAAAAGCACAACATGGTCAAAGTCCCCATTTCCAAATGCTTTATTTTTTT
>NW_009955026.1:0-204 GCF_000747805.2 Chaetura pelagica | reverse complement strand
GAGGAGACTGAGGGGTGACCTCATTAACATTAAAAATACACAAAGGCCGAGTGTCAAGAGGATTGCACCAGGATTTTCTCCGTGATGTCCAATGATAGGACAGGGGGCAATGGGTGCAAGCTGGAGCATAAGAGGTTCCACGTAAACTTAAGGAAAAACGTTTTTCACTGTGAGGATGACAGAGCACTAGAACAGGCTGCCCAG
>NW_009955025.1:0-204 GCF_000747805.2 Chaetura pelagica | reverse complement strand
TCTTCTGAAGAGACTGAGCAGAAAAATGCCTCTCCACAAGCCAAAAGCTGTGATAAGTGAAACAATCTTAGCTTAAGAATGGAAGTCGATTAGAATAATTACACAGTGCACTGGAGGTAATTCTTTCTGCTTGCTGAAACTAGACTAAGCTGCATTTGCAAACTGCCATCTATGCACAATAAATTTGTCTTGTTTTAATGCTCA
>NW_009955024.1:0-204 GCF_000747805.2 Chaetura pelagica | reverse complement strand
TTGACAGGGGCCTTAACATGAGCCAGCGAGTGCCCAGGTGGCCAAGAAGGCACCAGCAGCCTGGGCTGCAGCAGGGATGGTGTGAGCAGAGGAGCAGGGGGTGATGGTGCCCTGTGCTGGCACTGGAGAGGCTGCACCCCCAGCCCTGGGGCAGTTCTGCCCTCACTGCAGGAGGGATGTGGAGCTGCTGGAGCGTGTCCAGAG
>NW_009955023.1:0-204 GCF_000747805.2 Chaetura pelagica | reverse complement strand
TTGTCTGCTGCCTCCCCACAAGGTCCTTCCAGTGGGAGAGAGACCTTCACAAACCCCTTCAACATGAGTCTGTCTCATGAGGTGTGGTTCTTCAGAAACAGATTGCTACAGTGTGGGCTTCCCATAGAGTCAAGGGCTCCTTTGGAAACAGTCACCTCCCCTGGCATGGGGTACTCCACAGCTGCAGGTCCACATGTGCTCTGT
>NW_009955022.1:0-204 GCF_000747805.2 Chaetura pelagica | reverse complement strand
TTTTTTTTTTCACTTAACACTCATAAAATATTTTCGTTATACTGGCATTTTATGAGGCTTAAAAAATATTCAGTAAAACATGTCAGAATATAACTATATAAAGGGGTAAACTGACTTTGCTGACAGGAATAAAAACCTGTGGAGGTTTACACTTGACAGTGTTTAGTACCTTACTGGAACAAAAAATAGGCAAGAACATAAAAT
>NW_009955021.1:0-204 GCF_000747805.2 Chaetura pelagica | reverse complement strand
TCTGTGCTCCAGACTGGGCTGCTGGAGGTGAAGGGGTTTCAAGAGGTGGATGTGAGTCCTGGGGCACCTAGTCCAAACCCTCTGCAGGAACAAAGTTTGGAGGTGTCATGGTGGTCACTGTCCCCCACAGTCATCAACAGCATGTTCAGTGAAGAGCTGAGGTTTTTCAGCCCCTTTGTGCTTCCCCCTCCTCTTCCCTGCTTC
>NW_009955020.1:0-204 GCF_000747805.2 Chaetura pelagica | reverse complement strand
CTGGCTTGTATGAGAAATAGTGTGGCCAGCACCTTGAACACTGTCTTCACTTCTGGGACCATCACTAGAAGAGACATTGAGGTGCTGGAGTGTGTCTAAAAGGTTGCCAGGCACTGGAGAAAACACCATACACCAGTATAGATTAGGGATTGGCCTGCTAGAAAGCAGCCCCCTGGAGAAGGACCTTGGGGTCTTGGTGGACAA
>NW_009955019.1:0-204 GCF_000747805.2 Chaetura pelagica | reverse complement strand
AGGAGAAATACTGTAAGATGTTTGTTGCTGCTGGAAAAGATAAAGTCAATCTCCATTCTCAGGTTCCAGAAGAAATGTACATCATAAATATGAATGCCAAAATGAACCTGTAAATTGAGTGAACTTGTATATACAAGACCATTAGGGATGCAGTATTCAATTTAGGTCCATTTAATTTCACAGAATCACAGAACCTTAGGGGTT
>NW_009955018.1:0-204 GCF_000747805.2 Chaetura pelagica | reverse complement strand
TTTTTTTTTACCTTAAACAAACACTGTGTCCCATTGATAAAGCAAGATAGAAATAAAACATTTCTGGGAAATAGGAAGTCATATTGAAAATTTCTTATTGCTATGCTTTATACAAATGTCTTATGATTCCTACCAGTGGGCTAATCAGATGAATGGTTAGGTCATGTGCTACTCAATAATCTCCTTGTTGAGCATTTTTTTTTT
>NW_009955017.1:0-204 GCF_000747805.2 Chaetura pelagica | reverse complement strand
CATCTTGGGCACAGCAACCATGATATGATAGGATTTTCAATACGTGGTAAAGTTAGGAGGGTTGTCAGAAAAACCTCTATCTTGGAATTCCAGAGGACTGACTTCAGTCTATTCAGGACACTGGTTCAGAGAGTCCTCAAAAACAAAGGAGCCCTGGAAGGTTGGGCTTACTGTAAGAATGAAATGATGAAGGCACAGGGGCAG
>NW_009955016.1:0-204 GCF_000747805.2 Chaetura pelagica | reverse complement strand
TTTAGATGGCAGAACTGATCTTTAAAAAAAATAAGAGAAAAAAAAAAGTAGCACCACTGTGAAAGATAGGAGGTAGAAGAAGAAACCTGGTTGGATTTGGGTTTGTATAGTGTCTTTCATAAGAAGCAGCCCGAATTCTGCTACTTCATATCTAATGGTGACATTCCTGTGTAACGAAGCCCCTGTCTCCTTTGTTCTGATGAG
>NW_009955015.1:0-204 GCF_000747805.2 Chaetura pelagica | reverse complement strand
AGAGCCTGGCTCCATCTTCTTTGCATCCTCCCTTCAGGTATTTATACACACTGATGAGATCCCCCCTACCAGGCCTTCCCTTCCCCAAGCTAAACCATCCCAAATCTCAGCCTTTCCTCATATGACACATGCTCCAGTCCTTTCATCATTTTTGTGGCCCCTCATTGGACTCCCTCCAGTATGTCTATGTCTCTCTTGTACTGA
>NW_009955014.1:0-204 GCF_000747805.2 Chaetura pelagica | reverse complement strand
GCTGGGCTTTTGCCTTCCTAATTTTCTCTTTAGGACCTAACAAGAGGGTAGTAGTCTGAGGGCCATAGTTAGACCAGAAAGTTTCCCGCTTATATCCCTAACCCGAGCCCCAGGGAGGCAGCAGAACTCCTTGTGAGAAAGATCTGGTCAGCATATGGGACCCTCAGTTCCCGTCAGAAGGGAATCTCCTATAACAATCACCCT
>NW_009955013.1:0-204 GCF_000747805.2 Chaetura pelagica | reverse complement strand
GGGCAGCCAGGGGTTCAGGGCCAGCCAGCAGCAGTGTATGAAAGGGAGGTTTTGCTTGAACAACCTGATGTCTTTCTATGACATTCTCCTGGAGAAGCTGATGAATCATGGCATAGACAACTGTACTCCTCACCGGCTGAATGGCTGGCCCCGGAGAGTTGTGGTAAATGGGCTAAAATCTAGGTGGTGGCTGGTCACCAGTGG
>NW_009955012.1:0-204 GCF_000747805.2 Chaetura pelagica | reverse complement strand
AAAAGTTTCCCCTAGAATGTGTAGTAACAGACTAATATTTGAAGAAACTGACATAAAAAAGTCTGGCTTTCATTTCAGCTGGTGTCTTTGTTGCTGAAGCAAAGGAAGACAAACATCTGTTTGGAAAATAGGAAATTATTATTAGATGCTAAGAACAAAAAATCACAGTGAGAGTGATCAAACCCTGGAACAGCTTATCCAGAG
>NW_009955011.1:0-204 GCF_000747805.2 Chaetura pelagica | reverse complement strand
TGGCCTAGGAAGGCAGTTGCTGTGAGGGTTAGTAATAGGACCACTCCTGTGTTTCAGGTTTCGTTATAGAGGTATGATCTGTAGTAGAGTCCTCGTCTGATGTGAAGGCAAATGCAGATGAAGAAAAATGAGGCTCCGCTTGCAAGTACGTTGCCCCTCCTTGGGGCTGTTGCTGACCCATTCTCCACCCAGCCTGTATTTGTG
>NW_009955010.1:0-204 GCF_000747805.2 Chaetura pelagica | reverse complement strand
AAGGCTTCAAGGAGGAACTCTTAAAGGTGCAGGAGCAGGCCTTCCCCAGGACCCAAAAGATGAGTTGATGGGGAAGAAGATCAGCCTGGCTTAAATAGAGAGCTTTGGCTGGACCTCAGGACTAAAAGGCAAGTTTATGGCCTTTGGAAAAGCGGGTTTGCAACCTATGAGGAATATCAAGAGGTAGTGAAGCTATGCAGGGGG
>NW_009955009.1:0-204 GCF_000747805.2 Chaetura pelagica | reverse complement strand
CATCCTCCTCCAGGCTGCAGGGCAGGCCCTGGGAAAGTCCCGGACTGAACTCTTAGACTCAGCAGCAGACAGGACCTGGATGCAGGAAAACATGGATTCAGGGAAGTCTGGATCAGGATCGAAGGCAGAAGAACGGACGCAGCCCTCCCAGGATGCCAGCCATGGACAGAGAGAGCTGGGCCCTTGTGATCCCTCAGATTTATA
>NW_009955008.1:0-204 GCF_000747805.2 Chaetura pelagica | reverse complement strand
GGAGTCCATCTTTGGCCACAGCCCTTTTACAGAAGCCCTTTCTCAGACCCCAGGATCTCAGTTCTCATTTACAGTTTGGCTCCTAGCATTTCTTGGCAAGAAAAAGGCCACTAAAATGCACTTAACATGTTCCCAGAGTGGTGCAGAGATACAATAATAATTTGTTTTGTTTTGTGCTTTTTTTGTTTGTTTGTTTGTTTGTTT
>NW_009955007.1:0-204 GCF_000747805.2 Chaetura pelagica | reverse complement strand
GGGTTGGAAGGGATCATCTAGTTCCAACCCCATTCCATGTGCAAAGACACCTCCCCCTAGACCAGGACCCCTCCCCCTAAACCAGGTTGCTTCAAGACCCATCCACCCTGGACTAGAACAATTCCAGGGATTGGTCTTCCACAGCTTCCCTGAGCAATCTAGGCCAGTGTCTCACCACCCTCACAGGACATAATTTCTTCCTAA
>NW_009955006.1:0-204 GCF_000747805.2 Chaetura pelagica | reverse complement strand
TTGTGCCCATTGCCTCTGGTCCTGTCACTAGCCATCACTGAAAAGAGCTTGGATCTGTCCTCTTTGCACCCTCCCATCTGAAATTTATGCACATCAGTGAGATTGCCCTGAGCCTTCTCTTTGTGAAGCTCTCTCAGCTTTTTATCAAATGTGAGGTGCTCCATCCCCTTCAACATCTTAGTGGCCCTTTGCTGGACTCTCTCC
>NW_009955005.1:0-204 GCF_000747805.2 Chaetura pelagica | reverse complement strand
TGTGCTGGGGTTGGATCTCAGGACCACCAGAGGGATCTCAAAAGAGTTTTGGGGACACTGGGGGTTGTTTTGGGTGCTGAGGGGGATCTCAGGACCACCAGATGGATCTCAAAGGAGTTCTGTGGACACTGGGAGATGTTTTGGGTGCCGGGAGGATCTCAGAACCACCTGGAAGGGAATCCTGGGGACAAAGGGGGTTGTTTT
>NW_009955004.1:0-204 GCF_000747805.2 Chaetura pelagica | reverse complement strand
TAAAGACATTTCACAGCTCCTATGTCTTTTGTTTACCCTCTTTGAGCCTCCTGCTCCATATTCTTTTATTTTTTCCCCTATGTATTTGTAAATTCTAATTGGGGTTGGCTGATGTTATTAGAAACATTAGTGAGCACTGAAAAAGTGTCTCACCTGAAAAGTCAGTGCCAAAATTCACTGCTCCTCTGTGAGAGGCGAGCGCTG
>NW_009955003.1:0-204 GCF_000747805.2 Chaetura pelagica | reverse complement strand
GGGAGTGGGGAGAAGAGGGAGTCTTGGGGTGGTGGCACCTTGGACAATGAGGGTGACCTCGGACTTGGCGATCTGGCTGCCAGACCCCACCACCTCGCAGATGTACTTCCCGGTGTCCTCCCGGGTCACGGTGCTGAAGCGGATGGAGGTGGGAGAGAACTGGACCCGGTTCCGGTAGGGCTCTGCCGGGAGAGGGACGGGGCT
>NW_009955002.1:0-204 GCF_000747805.2 Chaetura pelagica | reverse complement strand
CCCCCACGGGGGACCCAGGCCCCAGCCCCACCTTTCCCAGTTGCACCAGTACGTAGGTGGCTCCAGCCTGGACGCATCTCCAGAAGGCGCTGTACTCTGACCTGCACCAGTGCTCCCAGTTCAGACCAGTAACCTCTCCTTGACCTCCCCAGCAACCCCCAGACCCCCTCCCAGTAACTCCCAGTATCCCACAGTGCCCATCAA
>NW_009955001.1:0-204 GCF_000747805.2 Chaetura pelagica | reverse complement strand
GCTGGGTGGGGCTGAGAGCCCAGCTCCCTCACAGGGACGCCAGCAGCAGCTCACCAAGCCAAGTGCATCATGGATCAGCCGGATGTCCTCCCTCATTCCGCTGATCTCCTGGTGGAGATCCTGGGAAACGGGCTGGTCCTGGGAGAAGGGGTTAGCAGGAGTGAGTCGCAAGAGAGCGGCTGGCTGGAGGTCAGGAGTGGGGAA
>NW_009955000.1:0-204 GCF_000747805.2 Chaetura pelagica | reverse complement strand
CTTAAACTAGAGCAGGGTAGATTTAGATTGATATTAGGAAGAAACTGTTTACGATGAAGATTGTGAAGCACTGAAATGCATTACTTGGAGAAGTTGTGGAGACCCCATCCCAGGAGACATTCAAGGTCAGTCTTGACCTAGTTAAAAAGGTCCCCTCACACTGCAGGGGGAGCTGAACTAGATGACCTTTAAAGGTTCCTTCCA
>NW_009954999.1:0-204 GCF_000747805.2 Chaetura pelagica | reverse complement strand
ATCCTTTTCCCTTTATTATTTTTCCCCTTTTAAAAATTTTTTCCTCTTTTTAATTGTTTCCCTTTTTTATTTTTTCCCCTTTTTATTTTTCCCCTTTTCCCTCTTTTTTTATTTTCCCTTTTTTCTCATTTTCATTTTTTATCAATTTCCCTTTTTCCTTCTTTCTCTTTTTTATCCTTTTCCCTTTATTATTTTTCCCCTTTT
>NW_009954997.1:0-204 GCF_000747805.2 Chaetura pelagica | reverse complement strand
GATCTTATCACTCTCTACAACTACCTGAAAGTACATTGTAGCTAGGAGGTGGCTGGTCTCTTTTCCCAAGGAGAGACCTTGTTAAACAACAGAACAAGAGAAAATGGGCTCTAGATGCACCAGAGTAGGTTTAGGTTAGATATTAGAAAAAAAATCTCCAATGAAAGGGGAATAGGTGGTTGAGTCTCCATCCCTGGAGGTATT
>NW_009954996.1:0-204 GCF_000747805.2 Chaetura pelagica | reverse complement strand
AGAGGACTTTATATTAAACGGATTTTTGGTCTCGGGAGTTGGACCCGGAGCTTGCTCCCTCCGCTCCGCGCATCGTCCCGGTATTGCAGTGTCTCCGGGCACGGTGCACCCCTCGGGGGACCTTGCTGGTTAATGACAGACTCAGTTAATTAATGCAATTACCTTCCCTGTCCCGTTTTCCCGCTCCTTTCCTCCCCCAAGTCC
>NW_009954995.1:0-204 GCF_000747805.2 Chaetura pelagica | reverse complement strand
TTGTCTGGACAATTTCTCATTGTTCTCTTCCAGCTCTTTCTCAGCTGGATAATTCTTACAGTCTGATTTTGTCCAATTTCTTCAACTTCAGTTTCAGTTAACACATCTTCCCATTGTAGATTATTTTGAGTCACTATCTTGTTGCCTGCATCTTGTTTCAACATTACTGCAGATGGTAGAGTGAAAGTCTAACTAAGCTTCATC
>NW_009954994.1:0-204 GCF_000747805.2 Chaetura pelagica | reverse complement strand
CCCCCGCAGATGGGCCCAAGGACACGTCGGTGGAGCAGGCGCTGGAGAAGACCTACCAGCCCTCCCTGAAAACCTTTGAGGAGGAGATCATGGATGCCCTGGGGATAGTGGAGACCCGTCGGGCCAAGAAATCTTACTGGTATTAACTGGGAGAGACTGGGAAGGGGGTCCCCACCCCCCTCTGCCCCCCTCCCTCACCTCCTG
>NW_009954993.1:0-204 GCF_000747805.2 Chaetura pelagica | reverse complement strand
TTTGCCTTTGCAAACTGGCAGCTGGGCTGGCAGCTCTGCCCTGTGGCCCCAGGAGCTGCCAGGAAGGGGGACACTGATGGCACCAGGAGGTACCACCAGGTGACATCTGGTAGCAGCAGGGTTAAAAAAGGGCTTAGAGACACGGGTGGACAGAAGTGGCATGGAAAGGCCTGGAGCCATTCCCACATCCCTGCTGGGTGCTGC
>NW_009954992.1:0-204 GCF_000747805.2 Chaetura pelagica | reverse complement strand
CCTCAAGTCCTTCTCCTCAGGGCTGTTCTCATCATTCTCTGCCCAACCTATACAGGTTGTATTTGGGATTGCCCTGACCCTGGTGCAGAACCTTGCACTTGGCCTCATTGAACTTTATGAGGTTGGCACAGGCCCACTTCTCAAACCTGTCAAGATCCCACTAAATGGTATGTCTTCCCTCCAGCATGTTGACCACACCACATA
>NW_009954991.1:0-204 GCF_000747805.2 Chaetura pelagica | reverse complement strand
GTGGCTCTTGGATCCCTCCTGAGAAGCTGCTCCTTCCCCCCAGCCCCCAACTCCAGCTGTTTGCAGCTCTTTGTTGGCAAGACAAGAGCTGCAGGCTCAGAAGCTCTTCCTGATGTTCCAAGGAGGGGGTGGCAGCACCAGCAGATGGGAAGAGCCCATCAAGAGCTGGTGGGGACCCCACCTGGAGAACTGGGACCAGTTCTG
>NW_009954990.1:0-204 GCF_000747805.2 Chaetura pelagica | reverse complement strand
CCAGAGGTCCCTTCAGCATCGTTTCCCCTCATTTCTCAGCCCCGTTTTCCTTTTATGCCTCTTTTTCCCAGCCTGGTTTTCTCTCTGTCCCCCTTTCCCACCCGCTGGCAGGGACACTGCCCACTTCCCAGCTCTGGCAAATATGCTAGTTTTTTGTCCCGAATCTCCTGTTTTTTCCCCCAGAAAGCAGCCACGTGCAGCTTT
>NW_009954988.1:0-204 GCF_000747805.2 Chaetura pelagica | reverse complement strand
GCCTGAAGAAGAGAAGACTCCAGGGGGACATTAGTGATCTTTCAATACCTGAAAAGGGCCTATAAGAGAGTAGGGAAGACCTGTTCACTACTGCACATAATGATAAGGGGTAATGGTTTTAAGCTAAAAAATGGTAGATTTAGGTCACACATTAGGAAAAAGGTCTTTACTAGGGAGGGTGGTGGATCACTGGAACAGGTTGCC
>NW_009954987.1:0-204 GCF_000747805.2 Chaetura pelagica | reverse complement strand
GCTCATGTTGAGTTTTTCATCAACCAACACCTTCAAGTCCTTTTCCTCAGGGCTTCTCTTAATCCATTCTTCACCCAGCCTGTAATTATCTTTGGGATTGCCCTGACCCAGGTGCATCACCTTGCACTTGTCCCTGTTGAACTTAATGGGGCTGGCATGGGCTCACCCTCAAGGCTGTCAAAGTCCCTCTGAATGGCATCCCTT
>NW_009954986.1:0-204 GCF_000747805.2 Chaetura pelagica | reverse complement strand
GAATCTGGACAGGCTGGATCAATGGGTTGAGGCCAACTGGAAGAGGTTCAACAAGGCCGAGTGCTGGGTCACACTTGGGTCACAAAAATACCCAGACAATGCTACAGGCTTGGGGAAGAGAACCTGGAGAGCTGCAGAGCAGAAAAGGACCTGGGGGTATTGGACAACAGCCCACTGAATATGAGTCAGCAATGTGCCCAGGTG
>NW_009954984.1:0-204 GCF_000747805.2 Chaetura pelagica | reverse complement strand
CCTTCCATAGCGTGTGGTTCCTGGGATGCATCTGGCAGGGCTCGGCAGGAGGTCCATAGGGGGCCAGCTTCCCAGTTACAGGGATTCCCCAGCACTAGGCAGGCAGGCAGACTCTTTGGTGAGTTGCGGCAGGTTCCAATCATGGGCAGAGCAGCAGGTGTGGGCTCCGGTCGGGTTTGGCTCCGGTGTTAGGCTCGGGCAGGC
>NW_009954983.1:0-204 GCF_000747805.2 Chaetura pelagica | reverse complement strand
CCACTGTCCATGTCACCAACAAAGATGTTAAGCAGCCCCGGTCCCAGGTCTTTGGGGAACAGCACTTGTCACTGGTCTCCATTTGGACACCAAGCCATCAAGCACTATTCTTTGAGTGCAATCATCCAGCAAATTCTTGATCCACCTTGTGGTCCATCCATCGAATCCATGTACTTCCAGTTTTGAGACCAGGATGTCATGTGG
>NW_009954982.1:0-204 GCF_000747805.2 Chaetura pelagica | reverse complement strand
GAGTCTACTACAGGCCACCCAATCAAGTGGACCCTGCGGATGAAGCCTTCTTACTCCAGCTCAATGAAACATTGCACTCACAGACTCTCACCCTGCTGGGGGATTTCAACTACTCTGACATCTGTTGGAAAAGTATCACAACGAGCTGTAGGCAATCCAGGAGATCATGGAACAGAAGACATGCTAAGGCATATGGAGGACAGG
>NW_009954981.1:0-204 GCF_000747805.2 Chaetura pelagica | reverse complement strand
GTGTTGCTGCCAGTTGAGGGGAAACCAGCGGGAATACTGTATTTAACTGCCCAGAAGCTGTACTACCCAGCCAGTTTTGATCTGCTATCAATAGTGTGATGTTACCACTGAACACACCTGTTTCTGAGCTCCAGAAATATATTGAAAATGAATATTCATCATCCTTCTACCACGATGCAGGCATTATAAATACACTGAGCACCA
>NW_009954980.1:0-204 GCF_000747805.2 Chaetura pelagica | reverse complement strand
ACCTCATACTCAGGATAAATCTGAGAGATCATGGGGTCAAGATCTCTCTACCCATGGCTAGTGTCCTGGGAGGACTCTGTTCCTTTTATCTCAACCTGTGTGTTCCTGCACTCAGCTCCCATCTGCCACTCACTCCAGGAGCCCAGTCTGGGACTTCCCCAGGGCCAGCCCTGCAGCCCCAGTGGTGACATCAGCTTTATGGGG
>NW_009954979.1:0-204 GCF_000747805.2 Chaetura pelagica | reverse complement strand
ATTCACTGCCTCCCATCAGCAGGCAGGTGTTTAGCTATCTCCAGGAAAGCAGAGGTCCATCATGCATAACGATTACATGGGAAGAAAAATGTTGTTATTCTGAATGCCACCGTCCCCACCTCTCAACTCCCTTCTTCCCCCTGCTTTTATTGCACAATGACATGTGATATTGGATATCCCTTTGGCCAGTTCAGATCAGCTGTC
>NW_009954978.1:0-204 GCF_000747805.2 Chaetura pelagica | reverse complement strand
CCTTCAGAAAGTTTGCTGATGACACCAAGCTTTGTGGTGTGATTGACATGCTGGAGGGAAGAGAGGCCATTCAGAGAGGCATTGGCATGTCTGAGAGCTGGGCCCTTGCCAACCTCTTGAAGTTCAACAAGGGCGAGTGCAAGGTCCCCCACCTGTCTCACTGCAGTCTCAAGCACAAATACAGCCTGGGTGGAGAATGGATTG
>NW_009954977.1:0-204 GCF_000747805.2 Chaetura pelagica | reverse complement strand
GCAAGGCAGAATCAGCTCCACATTGAGCTTGTTATGCCCATGAACACCAAAAACCTGGTTTCATCCCTGTGCTCAGCACCAGTGACTCCATTTAGTAGTAAATTGGTGACTTACCCAATTCTTTAGATCCTTGGCTTTCACTAGCCAACTCTCCCATCTTAACCAGAGCATCAAAGTATCCTTTTGCTGCGTAGGTCATACCTA
>NW_009954976.1:0-203 GCF_000747805.2 Chaetura pelagica | reverse complement strand
GAGGCAAGTGCTGGTGTCTTCTCACAAGTAATAAGCAAGGGGAAATGACCTGAAGTTACACCAAGAGAAGTTTAGATTGGATATTAGGGAGAATATATTAATGGAAAGGGTTGTCAGGCACTGGAACCCTGGAAGAATTTAAAAGATGTGTAGCTGTGGTGCTTTGGGACCCGGTTTAGTGATGGACTTGGCAGTGCTGTGTT
>NW_009954975.1:0-203 GCF_000747805.2 Chaetura pelagica | reverse complement strand
GATGATAAAATAGTCTATAGAATTTATCTGATGGAATTTATGTAAGGTTTGTTAGATAAAGCATCTCGAGGGAAAAAAAATAAACAAACAAAAAAATCACACCCTCATATACCAGAGAATAAGTCTGAGCCACCCTAAAGTTGGCCAGTACAAATCAAAGACAGTTTGGCTCATCAGGTATCTTTAAGTCACAGTCTTACACA
>NW_009954974.1:0-204 GCF_000747805.2 Chaetura pelagica | reverse complement strand
TTAAGTTACTTTCACTATGTTAAAGCTTAGATCTTAACATAGGCTGTCATAATTTCAGGTGTGAAATGTTCTAATCAATAATTATTAGGTACTTTATAAAATGGTTTTTAATGGTTTAAAATTTGCTAGACAATTTGTGTTTATCTGAGATGAAAAAAAAAAAATAAAGGAGTATTTAACTTCAGGTTATATCCATGTAGAAAG
>NW_009954973.1:0-204 GCF_000747805.2 Chaetura pelagica | reverse complement strand
CTTTTCTCGAAAAACAGCTTTTTGCATAATTAACATTCGCATTTAAGTGACGAAAGCCCGGGTTTGTACACAACGAGCCCGTTTGCCCGCGGGTTTTGGCCGCATTTGCTTTTTTCCCTCCGGTCGTGGGACTCGGGACTAGCTGTGCGCAAACCCCAAAGAGGAGAAAACAAAATGAAAGCCCGGGCTGCCCCCCACGGCAGC
>NW_009954972.1:0-203 GCF_000747805.2 Chaetura pelagica | reverse complement strand
CAGCCTGTTCCAGTGCTTTTGAGCAGACTAGCACAAGATGTCCTTGCACACAGAAGAGAAGTTGGAGTAGATGGTCTTTGAAAGTCCTTTTAGACCCAAACCATTCTATGATTCAATAATTCTATGGTATAGACAAGCTAGGCACCTATGCGCACATCCTTAGCTTAACATGCCTTGAGCACTCCCTGTGTGTTCCTCAGGTT
>NW_009954971.1:0-203 GCF_000747805.2 Chaetura pelagica | reverse complement strand
CCTTTAAGATCATCAAGTCCAACAATTCACCTAACTCTACCAAGTCTGCGACTAAACCATGTCCCTCAGCACCACATGAACACACTTTTAAACAGCTACAGGGATGGTGCCTCCACCACTGCCCTAGGAAATCTCTTCCAGTCCCTGAAAACCTTTTCAGTGAACATTTTTTTTCCTAATATCCAATCTAAATGTCCCCTGGC
>NW_009954970.1:0-203 GCF_000747805.2 Chaetura pelagica | reverse complement strand
CATTTGGCCCTGCGGTGGTGCTTGCAAGTCGAGTGTTGGCATCCAGTGCCTGTCAGCAACTGTAAGCCGGCACTCCACTGCCCCTTTGGCTTTTTCACTGGCCAGGCAGAGTTAAAGGCAAAGTGCACACAAGTGATAAGAAGTCTGTCACCCCCCTGTCTGCTTGTCTTAAAGAGGCATGAACAGCGGGACACTGTCCCCTC
>NW_009954969.1:0-203 GCF_000747805.2 Chaetura pelagica | reverse complement strand
CCCCCTCCTGTCATTGCTTCTGGGGGAAGCTGTGCTGGTGATATTCCAAACCTCTGGAATCCTCATTCCCCAGCCAGTCCCTAGTTGCCCCAAAGGCCACTGAAATCAGCAGCTCCTCCAAGTCCTCAGGAATGAGCTCAGAACTCTGGGTCTGCCTGATCCCGGTGGGAGCAGCTGCGTGAAGGTCACCAGGAATGGGAACC
>NW_009954968.1:0-203 GCF_000747805.2 Chaetura pelagica | reverse complement strand
GAGCTGGGGATGCGGTTGCGCTCACCCTGCTGACATTCCTCTTCCCACCCATGTGTCCCCTCTAGGTGCGGAACATCGTGTGGGCCATCTGTAGAAACGGCCCCTCCATCACGTCAGACTTAGCCCTCAGCAGCCTGGAAAACACTCTGGAGAGGATGACCCGGAAATACGTGAGCGAGGTGGTGACCAGCCTGCTGCAGTGC
>NW_009954967.1:0-203 GCF_000747805.2 Chaetura pelagica | reverse complement strand
AGGAAAGGCTGAGAGACCTGAGGCTGTTTAGGCTGGAGAAGATTGAGAAGGGGTCCTGATGTCTATATATAATGTCTATAAATATCTGAGTGTCAAGAAGGAGGGGCCAGTCCCTCTTCAGTGGTGCCGTGTGGTGGGACAAGGGGCAATGGACACAAACTGGAATACAAAATTCCACCTCAATATGAGGAAGAACTTTACTG
>NW_009954966.1:0-203 GCF_000747805.2 Chaetura pelagica | reverse complement strand
ACCACTTCCCATGGGCAGGCAGGTGTTCAGCAATCTCTACGAGAGCAGGACTCTGTCACATCCAACTGTGACTTGGGAAGACAAACATCGTCACTTTGAACATCCCCCCTTCCTTCTCATTTCCCCAGCTTTTATTGCTGAGAGTGATGTCATATGGTATGGAACACCCATTTAGTCAGTTTGGGTCAGCTGTCCTAGCTGTG
>NW_009954965.1:0-203 GCF_000747805.2 Chaetura pelagica | reverse complement strand
TTGACACTGTCCCACACAACATCCTGGCCTCTAAATTGGAAAGATATTGATTTAACGGATGAACCACTCGGTAGATAAGGAACTGGCTGAGTGGTTGCACCCAAAGACTAGTGGTCAACAACTCCATGTCCAAATGGAAACTAGTGGCTTTCCTCAAGGGTCGGTACTGGGTCTTGTGCTGTTTAACATCTTTGTCAGTGACA
>NW_009954964.1:0-203 GCF_000747805.2 Chaetura pelagica | reverse complement strand
ACTCAGGCAGCCTTGGTGCTGTGACCACTTTGCTGGAGATCTTGTTTCTGCCCTCGACCACCCTCCTTCCACCAACCCTTTGGGATTCTTCTCTAGCATTCTCAGATCAGAACTTATACATTTAGGCCTTTATCCACACCTAATTTTTCCTTTCTATAGCAGGTATTATGGATTCTACTACCTTCATCCTAACCTCATGCCAT
>NW_009954962.1:0-203 GCF_000747805.2 Chaetura pelagica | reverse complement strand
ACTAAAGAATTTTTCAAGTGAATACCAAAGTTGAAAAGTTTTCTTATTAATTTAATTGCATCTTCATCATTTTATTGCGTGAGAATTTTACTAAAAGTTCTTTAATACATGGGCTAAACAGGTCATATTTTTCTTGTTGTAGAAAGTGCACAACTAACTTTTAGCAAGCCAAATTTGCCCTACTCTATTTGAAAAAGAAAAGT
>NW_009954961.1:0-203 GCF_000747805.2 Chaetura pelagica | reverse complement strand
CTCTGGTCCAACTGTGGTGAACTATGGTGGGGTTGGAAATATCCTGTTACTTATTTAAGCTCTTGTCCGGTGAGGGGATGGATCCAGTGAGTTGTGGATACGACCCACAACCCACCAAAATCAGTAGGTTCATGTTCTTCCTCCACCCTCCCTTCCTCCCTTTTCTTCCAAAGGGAGAAAGATCATGCCCTGCTTCCTTTGCT
>NW_009954960.1:0-203 GCF_000747805.2 Chaetura pelagica | reverse complement strand
AAAAAACCCAAAACCTTCCAGAACTGTTGAGGATCTGATGTTCTGTCAAATGTTTGGGCATGTTCCCTTGGAACACAAGGGCAATGTAAGTGTTAATGATACTTTGGTTTTTTTTCCAACGGATCAGCTCTTTCTTCAACCTATAAATCAAAAGCTTGTCTGCAGTTGAAGTGCATTAGGTACATTCCTGAGGCTTAATTTCC
>NW_009954959.1:0-203 GCF_000747805.2 Chaetura pelagica | reverse complement strand
CCTGGCTGCAGCTGTCAAAGATAACAAGAAAGACTTCTACAAATACATTAGGAAAAAAAAGAGGACTAAGGAGAACCTCTGTCCTTTCCTGGATGCAGGAGGAAACAGTCATCAGGGATGAGGAGAAGGCTGAGGTGCGTCATGCCTCCTTTGCCTCAGTCTTTAGTAGTAGAACCAGTTGTTCACTGGGTATCCAGTCCCCT
>NW_009954958.1:0-203 GCF_000747805.2 Chaetura pelagica | reverse complement strand
TTTATGTTTAAAGCATAACACCTATGAATAAAACATGATGATGCTTCTTAAATATGAGTAGCCTAGACACTTGGATACCTTAGAGAGGCTGCGCCCACATACTTAACTCTTCTCATAGCCTTAGGTAGAGTAGTTTTAAAAACCCAACTGCCAGCCCCACCCAGGATCAACCTACTGACATCAGAAATCATGCAAGAGGAACT
>NW_009954957.1:0-203 GCF_000747805.2 Chaetura pelagica | reverse complement strand
GCCTGTTCCAGTGCCTGACAACCATTTCAGTTAAAAAATTTTTCCTAATGTCCTATCTAAACTGCCCCTCGTGCAACTTGAGGACATGTCCTGTCATTCCTTCACTTGTTAGTTGGGAGAAAAGAACAACACCCACCTCACTGCAACTCCATTTCAGGTAGCTGTAGAGAGTAATAAGGTCTTCCCTCAGCCTCCTTTTCTCC
>NW_009954956.1:0-203 GCF_000747805.2 Chaetura pelagica | reverse complement strand
CCAAACCACAACCAAACCAAAGTGGGAAGCCCAGGAAAGTGAAGTCAAGGGCAACCTTCCTCCAGCTGATAAAATTACTGCACATCATCTGCAGCCTGCAGCTCCCTGACCACCACCACACACTTGGCCCATGCATTGCTTAGGGAAAAAAGGCATCATCTCTTACCAGGTTTGGGGATGAGTCCTTGAAAAGGCCTGTAAAC
>NW_009954955.1:0-203 GCF_000747805.2 Chaetura pelagica | reverse complement strand
CAGATCAGCCCAGCAAGATCATGGAGCAGATGCTCCTGGAAACTCTGCTCAGGCACGTGGAAAATCAGGAGGTGATTAGTGACAGCCAAGATGGCTTTGCTAAGGGCAAATCATGCCTGTGCAATATGGTGGCCCTCTACAATGTGGCTACAGATATGGTGGATAGTGGTAGAGCAGCTGATGTCATCCATCTGGATTTGTGC
>NW_009954954.1:0-203 GCF_000747805.2 Chaetura pelagica | reverse complement strand
CTGCTTCATGGGACAAAAATTTGTATAAATAAATAACACCCAAAGCTGCTCCCTTCTGAAGCAGCATCCTTCCTTGGAAATAATGGAAACCTTCCATTCCTTCACAGAGTTAAAAAAAAACAACAAAGCCAAGCCCAAACCCCATCAGTCACAAAGTATTGAGACCATCAGACACTGGTCCAGGCTGCCCAGAGAAGCTGTGG
>NW_009954952.1:0-203 GCF_000747805.2 Chaetura pelagica | reverse complement strand
GGTTTAATAAAACACCTTGGATAACAACTTTAGTGTCCACTATATTAGGGCCCTGGATTCTATTTCTTATTACTCTTACTTTTGGCCCTTGTATTTTGAATAAGCTCGTGGCCTTTGTCAGAAACCAAATAGAGACTATGCAACTGAAAGTGTTGTGAGAGCAACATTACAGACGGACTGAAACAGAGAATGCTTCCTTTTTT
>NW_009954951.1:0-203 GCF_000747805.2 Chaetura pelagica | reverse complement strand
CTGGATGGCATCCCTTCCCTCTAGGATGTCACAACTGCTCCACACAGTTTGGTATAGTCAGCAAACCTGCTAAGGATACACCCAGTCCTACTGTCCACATCTCCAACAAAGATGGAGACACCATCTTCACCATGGCCGCTACCACCAAGGCTGCCCTTGAACTTAGCATCAATCACCAGCCCTTCTTTGTTGGTGAGAACAAA
>NW_009954950.1:0-203 GCF_000747805.2 Chaetura pelagica | reverse complement strand
GATTCAAAATCTACCCATATATGGCACCAAAAGCCTCCTGGGGTTCAAAATTTGTCCTAAAATGGCACCAAACTTGTCTTGGGGTTCAAAATCTATCCCCAAAATGACACCAAAGGCCTCGTGGGGGTCAAAATCCTCCCCAAATGGCCCCAAAGACCTTTTGGATTTTAAAATTCCCCCCCCTAAATGGCACCAAAGGCCTC
>NW_009954949.1:0-203 GCF_000747805.2 Chaetura pelagica | reverse complement strand
CCCAGTGGCTGGTGCTGTAGGATCTCATCCATTGTCTACAGCTTTGTTGAAACCCTGGTGTAACAGGCATCACAGCAGCAAATAAGACTCATACACACAATGAATTGTTCTGGTTAGAGGAGACCTTGAAGATCAGCTTGTAGTTATCCAAAGCACAGATTTGTTATAAAGGAAAATGTGAAACCAACCTGGATACATGGCCA
>NW_009954948.1:0-203 GCF_000747805.2 Chaetura pelagica | reverse complement strand
TAGGCCACTCCTCTATTAGGTCTTTCAGGAGCTGATAATAATAATAATTCCAGGACAAAAGCCTCAGAGGGATACTTGTACGCCTGGCTTTCTCTTTAAGCTTAGTGTAGGGCCCTTATCACGTTGATTTGGGGGGCGTTGGTTTCTTTGTGTGTTATTCGGCTTTCTGTTCTGTTTACCTCTATTCACAACTGTCCAGTCAC
>NW_009954947.1:0-203 GCF_000747805.2 Chaetura pelagica | reverse complement strand
CATTCTCTGCCCAACCTGTATTTGTGCTTGAACTTGCCTCAAGCAAAGTGCAGGACCTTGCACATGACCCTGTTGAACTTCCTGAGGTTGGCGTGGGCTCACCTCTTAAGTTTGCCAAGGTCCCTCTGGATGGCTTCCCTTTCATCTAGACCACACCACACATCTTGGTGCTATCAGCAAACTTCCTGAGGGTGCACTCAGTG
>NW_009954946.1:0-203 GCF_000747805.2 Chaetura pelagica | reverse complement strand
ACTCCCCCAGCCACACTCCCCCAGGGCACAGCCCAGCAGTGGGGGGCAACGTTTCTGGGGCTCAGTTCCCCCCAGGGTTGCACAAAATGGCTCCTGCAGGCTGGGACCATCATCACACCCTGCCGGGGGCCGCACCACTTGTGCCCAAATCCCTTTGTCTTGGGGACAACCAACCCCTCTCCCGTGGCTATTCCCAGGGTCCC
>NW_009954945.1:0-203 GCF_000747805.2 Chaetura pelagica | reverse complement strand
AGATAGATAGATAGATAGATAGATCGAATTGCACCACTTGTTTTCTTTTGTCCCACCTTGTTTCTTTTACTGAAAATGATTACAGTGAGTGTAGAGATGTCTAATAACAGGAAGACTTGGTAAATTCACAGTATGTCCTAATCAGTAGAGCACTAGTTGTGGACTACAGATATCTTTGCTCTATTTCCAGTTTTACAATTGTC
>NW_009954944.1:0-203 GCF_000747805.2 Chaetura pelagica | reverse complement strand
CGAGAACCGCAAGAAGACCATCGACAAGATCCTCAAGGGCAAGTTGGTGCTGCCCCCCTACCTGACCCCTGACGCACGGGACCTCCTCAAGAAGGTGCCTGCCCCACCTCGGGTTGGTTATGGAGGACCCACCAAAACCTCCCCCCTCCCCGAGCAAAACCTCACCCCCAAAACTGATCACGTGGGATCTACCGAAACCTCCT
>NW_009954943.1:0-203 GCF_000747805.2 Chaetura pelagica | reverse complement strand
GACATCATAATGGATGACATCATAATGGGTGGCATAATATTTGGTCACATAATGGGTGACATCATAGTTGTCGACGTCATAATGGATGACATCATAATGGGGGCCGTCATACCTATTGACGTCATAACTGGTCACATCATAGTTGATTACGTCATAATCAGTGACATCATAGTGGGTGACGTCATAGCTGGTGATGTCATAGT
>NW_009954942.1:0-203 GCF_000747805.2 Chaetura pelagica | reverse complement strand
GTCGTTTACTTCATCCTTGAGTCTTCCTCACTGGAACCTTTGGCCGAGTTCTGTCTCCCATTTATCTCTGCTGACTCCACATTAGCCTTGGTTACAGTAGCATCTGAGACACAGATGTTTCATTGGCCTGATTTGGTAGGCAAGTTATCTTTATTGGAAAATGTTCTGATATGACCGTGTTTGTGAATACTCAGCCTGTTATG
>NW_009954941.1:0-203 GCF_000747805.2 Chaetura pelagica | reverse complement strand
CCCCGGATATTTTTGGGGTGTTTGGGGGTGATTTTTGGGGTGCTGGGGAGGTTTGGGGGGTGCTGGGGGGGATTTTGGGGCCCCCTGACCCCTCTCTGGGTGGGTTTTGGGGTGTTTTGAGGTGGTTTTTGGGGTGTCCCTGGTTGCTTTTGGGGTGCTGGGGGGGATTTTTGGGGTGCTGGGGGGTTTTTTGGGGTGCCCTG
>NW_009954940.1:0-203 GCF_000747805.2 Chaetura pelagica | reverse complement strand
GCAGAGCCCCCAGGAGCTCCTGCGCTGGGAGGCAGTTCGGGTCCTTGGTGAGCCCCCAGTCCTGGGTCCCTCCCTCTCCTGGGCTCCCTGTGTCTCAGCACAGGAGCCGCAGGGCACCTCTTCGCCCCCAGCCCTCAGCTGTGGCGCCGGCACGAGGCTCAGCCATCCCCTGCCCAGTGCTGCACCCTGGCTGGGGGAAGCCC
>NW_009954938.1:0-203 GCF_000747805.2 Chaetura pelagica | reverse complement strand
TTGGGGCTGCAGGGCTGACTCTGCCCGAGCAGAGTCATCGCTGCGGGTCGAGTGCCGCCCCCTCCTCCGTGCCCTCAGCAGTGACAATGGGAAGATGGGTCTGGGTTTTGGCCGCACTGCTTGGAGGACGTGCAGGGATTGCAGTGCTAGGGAGGAAACCAGGGGACTGCCATCTTCCTGTGCGCCTTGGAGGACTGTGGAGA
>NW_009954937.1:0-203 GCF_000747805.2 Chaetura pelagica | reverse complement strand
CCTGACCCTCATAACTCTCCCATCAGCCCCTTGTCTGCTCTACTGATCTCTCCAGCAGCGCACTGGGACATTTCGGAACTGCTCACCGCTAAGGAGAGTTCTGAGGGAGTTGTTGGGGGTGGGGAAGATAAGGGTTTTTCACATTCCTGAACATACTTATATATAATTACATGTATTTTCTTTTGTCATTAGTATTTAATTAA
>NW_009954936.1:0-203 GCF_000747805.2 Chaetura pelagica | reverse complement strand
AGAGGGCCCTGCCCCCATCACACCTATATACGCTTAGACTCCGTAGGCCATCGAAGGCTCTGCCCCTGTAAACCCCTGCCCAACCCTGGGAAATTTCCCTGGATGCTGTCCCGGTCCTAAGGAGAGGACTTCCCACCTCACCCTTGCTGCTCTGAAGGGAACCACACCAACGGGACTCCGGAAGGACTCGAGATGAGGAGCAC
>NW_009954935.1:0-203 GCF_000747805.2 Chaetura pelagica | reverse complement strand
AATAAGCTTTTATCCAATGTTTAGGATGGACTTATTGTCCAAAAAGATTTCTCCACATGAACTCATTATTACCCATGAAGTAGGGTACAGACAGTCCAGTCCATAAATTTCATCTTTTTTTTTCCCAATTACTGGTCTCCCAAGTGAGTCTCCCTCTGCTCTCCTTGTTTATTGGAGGTGTTATTCCATTGGTTTCAAAGGAA
>NW_009954934.1:0-203 GCF_000747805.2 Chaetura pelagica | reverse complement strand
TACTTTAAAAACAGTTTAAAATACTGTAAAGCATTAAAAGTGCTTTTAATAGGGTTAAAAATACTGTAAAATGCTAAAAGTACTTTAAAGAGTTTAAAATATTGCAAAGAGATAAAAGTACTTCAAAGAGAAGTACCTTAAACAGTTAATAGTACTTTAAAAAGGCTTAGAAATAATTTTAAAAGGGTTAAAAGTACTTTTAA
>NW_009954933.1:0-203 GCF_000747805.2 Chaetura pelagica | reverse complement strand
GTCTAAGAACCCAGAACCTGTGGAAAATGGAACAAAGGTTTTATAAGTACAGGTGAGACTGAAAAGATGCCTTGATACTTGAGGAGAGACCCTGAGATCTTCTATTCTGCGACAAGGGAGACTTCCCTCCATTAAGTAAGGAGATACTTTTCCCACAAGGATCTCCTGAGGTCCAGTCCTTCTCTAATCTGGCCCCTGGTTAA
>NW_009954932.1:0-203 GCF_000747805.2 Chaetura pelagica | reverse complement strand
GGTCTAGGATCGAGTATGTAGGGCCAAAGGTTTGATGTCTATGGTCAACCTTTTCACCGTTGGGATCGAGTATCTAGGGGCAACGATTTTGCGTCTATGGTCGACCCTCTCGGATCTAGGATGTACTATCAAGGGTTTGGTGTCTATGGTCAATGATTCCGTTCTAGGATCAAGCATGTAGGGCCAAGGATTTGGCATCTATG
>NW_009954931.1:0-203 GCF_000747805.2 Chaetura pelagica | reverse complement strand
CCCTTCACCAGCCTTGTTGCTCTCCTCTGGAGTTACCCTGGCACCTCAATATCTTTCTTGAAGTGAGGAGTCCAGAACTGTACACAGTACTCAAGGTGATGCCTCACCAATGCTGAGTGCAGGGGGTTGATAGTCGTAGGATACTCACTAGTAGGTTCAATAGAAATACAGCCTAATAAAAACTTACTAAAATAATTAATTTG
>NW_009954930.1:0-203 GCF_000747805.2 Chaetura pelagica | reverse complement strand
TATTTAGTGTGCAGTCAAATAACTCATTTATAAATCCTCTGCAGAAAGAATCAAATTACAAATAAAATAGTTTAAGATCTTCTGGTGCGAACACATCCTTTTCTTTCAGTTACACCATCTTAATGCTTATTAATTTGCAGATAATTAATTGAAATATGATAATGCCTGAGCATTTCCAAGTGCTTAAATGAGTGTTCTGGTAG
>NW_009954929.1:0-202 GCF_000747805.2 Chaetura pelagica | reverse complement strand
ACAACTACCTGAAAGGAGGTTGTAGTAAGGGAAGGGGGAGGTTTGGTCTCTTCTCTCAAGTAGTAAGTGATAGAACAAGAGGGAACAGCTTCAAATTGCACCAAGGGAGGTTTAGGTTGGATATAAGGAAAAATTTCTTAACTGAAGCAGTTGTCAAGCACTGGAACAGGGTGCCCAGGGAAGTGGTGGAGTCACCATCTCT
>NW_009954928.1:0-203 GCF_000747805.2 Chaetura pelagica | reverse complement strand
GAACCAAAGCTCCTGAGATGCCTTCAAGGGGGGACGAGAAGCAACCAAAGCTCCCGAGATGCCTTCAAACCCCCCAAACCCCCCAACCCAAGGTCTTGGGGAGCCCCTAAGATTGGAGAAGACCCCGAGCAGGGAGGTCCTAAGGGTGGGGCCACCTCACCCGGGGGTCCTTGCAGTACATCTCATACTGCTGGATCATCTGG
>NW_009954927.1:0-203 GCF_000747805.2 Chaetura pelagica | reverse complement strand
TGAAGGGTCTAGAGCACAGGTCTTATGAGGAATAGCTGAGAGATCTGGGGCTGTTTAGCCTGAAGAAGAGGAAACTGAGGGGAGACCTTATAATTCCCTCCAACTAACTAAGCACAGGTTGTAGCTAGGTGGGGGCTGATCTCTTATCCCTAGTAACAAGCAACAGGACAATAGGAAATGGTCTCAAGTTGTGTCAGGGAAGG
>NW_009954926.1:0-203 GCF_000747805.2 Chaetura pelagica | reverse complement strand
CCTGGCACCTCCAGCCCCATCTGGGGGCCACCAGCCACCCCCCAAGGCCACCAGCCCTCCCCTGGGGCCTGGTCCAGGGTGACAGGGGTTACACAGCTGCCACCCTGGGGGGAGGGAGGAAACAGCACCCCCAGGTTGGGGGGGGGACAGGAGGGATGGGACCCCCAGCTCCTGGGGGGACACACAGGACCCCTGGCTTGGGG
>NW_009954925.1:0-203 GCF_000747805.2 Chaetura pelagica | reverse complement strand
TGTAGAATATAAAATTCTCAAAGAATGTGAACCCAGATACAATATCCCAATCTTACCAGTGAGAAAACCTTCAGGTGAGTATAGGTTGGTACAGAATCTGAGTGCTATAAATCATATAGTTAAGGACATACGCCCTGTAGTGGCAAATCCATACACTCTGTTAACAACTTTAAGGGAGGAACATCAGTGGTTTACAGTGCTTG
>NW_009954924.1:0-203 GCF_000747805.2 Chaetura pelagica | reverse complement strand
CAGCGCCTGGAGAGCTCGTGGGACAACCAGTCCAGCCCGTCGTACAGCCCAGTGCCCTGGGTGGCACAGGTGGCCTGAACGTACCACTGCAGAGACAGGGACACCCTGGGCAGGAGGTGGCAGAGAGAGGGGACAGAGAGGGGACCTGCCTGGGGGAGCAGCTGCAGGGGGAGCTGGAGCCATGGGCTGAGGGACCTGGCCAG
>NW_009954923.1:0-203 GCF_000747805.2 Chaetura pelagica | reverse complement strand
GTGCTTTCTGCCAGAGGCTCCAGGTAGGACCTTTGTACCTGACTGCAGTGTAGAGCACATTTTTTATGCCTGGCCCTGTTTAGACTGGTGCAAGGGCTACTGCATGCACAATCTCCTTTTTAATTTGTTCAAAAGCACTCGCTTCTTTGGATGCAGCCCAAGATATGGCTGAATTTCTGGGCTGCAAGCGCACATTGCTGACT
>NW_009954922.1:0-203 GCF_000747805.2 Chaetura pelagica | reverse complement strand
TTTCAAGAAGGGAAAAAGGGAAGACCCAAGGAACCACACACCAGTCAGGCAAAATCATGAAGCAGATCCTTCTGAAAGCTCTGCTAAGACATGTGAGAGACAAAAGGGTGATTGGTGACATCAAACATGGCTTCAACGAGGGCAAATCCTGACTAATTTAGTGGCCTTCTAGAATGGGGTCATGGCATTGGTGGACAAAGGAA
>NW_009954921.1:0-203 GCF_000747805.2 Chaetura pelagica | reverse complement strand
CATTGAAAAGAAAAACAAGGAGTATTAAACCCGTTAGGAAAACAAAACATCTGAGTCTTTAAGCTCAATATTGATAATTTCAGTAGCTGGAATTTCTAAGTGTACAGGGAATCAAGTTAAGACAAATATGGTGTCAATTGCCACAAAACTCCCATCAATCTCCAACTCCTGCATCAGAAGTTGGATAAATAATGGTCTATGTC
>NW_009954920.1:0-203 GCF_000747805.2 Chaetura pelagica | reverse complement strand
GGAGCCTTCTCTTCTCCAGGGTGAACAGCACAAACTCCCTCAGCCCATCTTCATAGCAGAGGTGCTCCAACCCTTTTATCATATTTGTGGCCCTACTCAGGACCCTATCCAACAGCTTCATATCTTTCCTGAGATGGGGGCTCCAGAGTTGTAGGCAATATTCCATGTATGGTCTCAACAGAAGAGAGCAGAGGGGCAGAATC
>NW_009954919.1:0-203 GCF_000747805.2 Chaetura pelagica | reverse complement strand
ACGTGACAGAGCAGCATAGGAAGCTTCCACATTAAAACTCATTTCTATGCAGGCATCAGTATGCCTTAGCACACCGTCCCTACCTCCAGCCCTTACAGCAACACTGGGTTTCAGGATCAGCCCTCAGACTCTGCCAGGCAAGGAGTGTTTACAAACTGCTGCCAACATTTGGATTTCTAAAGGCAGGGCTAGACAAAAAAAAA
>NW_009954918.1:0-203 GCF_000747805.2 Chaetura pelagica | reverse complement strand
ACCAAATCTAACACCAGATAGCCAAGAGATGCCAGCTATCAGAGATAATCAGCCACATTAGAAATTCACAAGGTTTCCTTAGCAGTGGAAGGGGACACCAGCTTTGTTCTAGGCAAACAAGAGGGGAAAAAAACACACAACTATTTGCACTGTGGAACAGTAGCCCTGTGAAAGCGTGTGATAGTGCACTCTTTCTAAAAATA
>NW_009954917.1:0-203 GCF_000747805.2 Chaetura pelagica | reverse complement strand
GTCTTCACCAGTAAGGGCTCTGGCCACACCATACAGGTTGCAGAAGATGAAGGCAGGGACTGGGAAGAGGAAGATCTGCCTGCTGTAGGAGAAAAGCAGGTTTGAGACCACTTAAGGAACGTGAAAGTGCGTAAGTCCATTGGACCTGATTAGATCCTGAGGGAACTGGCAGATGAAGTTACAAAGCCACTTTCCATCAT
Source organism: Chaetura pelagica (assembly GCF_000747805.2). NCBI lineage: Eukaryota > Metazoa > Chordata > Aves > Apodiformes > Apodidae > Chaetura > Chaetura pelagica. The sequence goes on along the minus strand of NW_009954917.1, from coordinate 3 downwards.
ATT
>NW_009954916.1:0-202 GCF_000747805.2 Chaetura pelagica | reverse complement strand
GGGTGCCTTTGATGGAGGCAGGCTTGGTGAGGAACACTTCTGGGGGAAATCAGGCCTCTAAGAGTAGAAATTCAGACCTTTCTCCTCATTGTATTCATAGCAATATTCCCCTTGACCTTCCAGGACAGAATTAGGCCTTCAGGACTGGTTTTAGACACTGTAAAATCTCACCAGCTCCTAACTGGGATCCTTCAGGCCCTCC
>NW_009954915.1:0-202 GCF_000747805.2 Chaetura pelagica | reverse complement strand
ATGTCCCGTGTGCCATTCTTGGGTCTCAAAACCAAAAGACCCAGTCCCATTATAAGCATACAATTGATCTGGGGGACAATTAGCCATATGAGATAAGTTGCCTAATTGAACAGGGGGCACACTTGCCATTAAATCAACTTCTTGTGATGGGTTTGGACTGCTTACATTTAGGCCTTGAACAAATGCTTTCTGCCATATGGAT
>NW_009954914.1:0-202 GCF_000747805.2 Chaetura pelagica | reverse complement strand
CTGTGCACCAAGCAGACAAGCCAAAGAGATTTCTTTGCATACCTCAAGGTATACCAGGAACCTCAAGGCTTCTGGGCTCCAGGCCAATTCCTGCCTTCCTTGGTGGCCTCAAGTGTCCCAGGCCCCGGCTGAGCCAGTGGTGGTGATGACCCCACCACAGATCAGGGCAGAGCAACGGCGCCCACAGCACTGCCCATAAAGT
>NW_009954913.1:0-202 GCF_000747805.2 Chaetura pelagica | reverse complement strand
TGCTAATAATAGACAATTAGCACTAATAACCTATTAATGATGCCTTTTTTGGTGATATTCGGGGTTATTAATGCCATTAATTCCTTTATTTTGGCCAAATTAGCGTTCATTAAGTGGTAATTAATGGGTAATCAGTGCTAATAAAGCTTCATTAGCGCTAATAAACCGCTAATAACGCCCATTTTGGGGGGTAGTTGGGGCT
>NW_009954912.1:0-202 GCF_000747805.2 Chaetura pelagica | reverse complement strand
GCGCTGCCTCTCCCAGAGGAACGGCCGCTGCAGGACCGGCTCTTGGAGCGGTGGTTGGAGCGCAGCCCGGGCTCACACGTTGCTGCTGAGAACAGGGTGTGCTGCACGAACTAATCGGCTTGTTAAGGGTTAACACAGACTGAGGGATGATGCTTAGGGAAAATGTGAATGGCTAACAGATACATACATATATATATATATA
>NW_009954911.1:0-202 GCF_000747805.2 Chaetura pelagica | reverse complement strand
TCCCATCTCTTGGGGCAACCTTGGGTTACCACAGTGTATTTCACTAATCTTTGCAATTACGTGTGTAACAATTTAGAATCACAGAACAATTTAGTCTAGAATCCTTCCTCTGGAAGTCCTAGTCCACCCAGCCCAACCTTCCTGTCAAAGCAGGGTCAGCTATGAAATAATAGCTAGAATAAAATTCAAATAAAATAAGATC
>NW_009954910.1:0-202 GCF_000747805.2 Chaetura pelagica | reverse complement strand
TCAGTTGCTCTTCCCTTATCCACCAACACTGCAACCCCATCATAGAAGGCCACCAAATTTGTTCAGGTATGATTAGCCCTTAGTGAAGCCATACTGGTTGTCACCAGTCAGCTCCTTGTTTTCTATGTGCTTTAGCATAGTTTCCAGATGGATCTGCTCTGTGGTTTTAGGGGGCACAGAGGTAAGACTGACTGGCCTGTAG
>NW_009954909.1:0-202 GCF_000747805.2 Chaetura pelagica | reverse complement strand
GCAGCAGGTGCCCCCCCCCATGTCCCCAGGGCTCCCCAAGCTGGAGGCCCAGCAGCCCTACCTGGGGGTGCCGCCCCCCCCGGGGGACACGGGGCCCCCCCTGCGCCTCAGCCCCGGGGACGTCCTGGAGGTCACCAGGGCCCAGGCCCAGCAGCACTGGTGGCAGGTGGGGCCGCACTGGGCAAACTGGGAGGGGCCTGGA
>NW_009954908.1:0-202 GCF_000747805.2 Chaetura pelagica | reverse complement strand
GGCATTTGAGGAGGATACTGTGAGAACAAGCCCTGTCTTTGCAGTGTGACAGAAAGCCAGGGGAGGCTTTGCTGCACGTTTGGACTCTGCAAGGTAAGAGACCTGGAGAAGGCCCTACAGGCATGGGGAGCAGAAGGGAGAGACTCACAGCTTGGCCTCCTCCAGTTGCCGCTTCTTCTCTTCCTCCACCTTCTGCTTTCTC
>NW_009954907.1:0-202 GCF_000747805.2 Chaetura pelagica | reverse complement strand
AACCTTTAACCCTGCTCTACCATGTTCACCCCAAACTAATCTCCAAACACTACATCTGTATGACTTTAAAACTCATCCAGAGATGGTGGCTCAACCACCTCCCTGACATAGAAACATTTTTTATTATCTGTAACAGCAGTTACAGTTCTATCAGCAGTACAGAGTTCTATCTGGGCTTTGACTCTCCTAATTTTCTCCCTGC
>NW_009954906.1:0-202 GCF_000747805.2 Chaetura pelagica | reverse complement strand
CACAGCAGATGATGTTGGATCTTGAAAAACAGAAAGCAGAAAAAGAATGGGATCTCCACAGTTTGACCCTGCACAGAAAGCCAACATTACAGCCCAGAACAAATGGAGCCCTTCACACTGGGTTCCAGTGTGATGCCTCCTTCTGGCACTGACCTTCCAGCTCCTGGGGTTGCTCAGCAGTTACTCCTCAGCATGGAGGAGA
>NW_009954905.1:0-202 GCF_000747805.2 Chaetura pelagica | reverse complement strand
ATCATTGTCATCTGCTTGAGAAGGGCCTGCTTCTTTATCTGTTTTTGAAGTGTCTGCTCCTTCATGTGCTTGAGAAGAATCTTACGCATCACTCTCTTCCTGGTCTTGTGGAAACTGGAAATTTTGAACAGGGATATGGTCTGAGACCTTTCTTCTTTGTTTTGCTCTTCATCACAGGATTAACTTTAACTTTTGCTTGTTT
>NW_009954904.1:0-202 GCF_000747805.2 Chaetura pelagica | reverse complement strand
ATCAGATTAGTCAAGTATGATTTCCCCTTGGTGAATTCATGGTGCCTACTCCTTATAACCTTCTTCTCTTACATGTGCTTAGAGATGACCTTCAAAATGAGCTGCTCCATCATTTGTCCAGGAATGGAGGTGAGACTGACTGGTCTGTAGTTTATTGGATCTTCCTTCTCACCCTTTTTGAAGACTGGAGTGACACTGGCTT
>NW_009954903.1:0-202 GCF_000747805.2 Chaetura pelagica | reverse complement strand
TTCATGTTCCTTGGTTTATGTTCCTTATGTTTCTCATTATCCCAGGGCTGCTCAAAGTGCCCTTTATGTTGGATGTTCCTTGGTTTGTTGTATGTTCCTCATGTTCCTGGGACTGCTGTAAATGCTCTTTATGTTCCTTGGTTTGCTCTAACGTTCCTTGGACTGTTGTATGTTCCTTGGTTGTTCTATGTTCTCCATACTC
>NW_009954902.1:0-202 GCF_000747805.2 Chaetura pelagica | reverse complement strand
TTCATGTGGGTTCCAATGATACAAACAGGAGCACTCTGAAGACTATGAAGAAGGATTACAAAGCCCTGAGAGCAGCAGTGCAGGACTCAGGAGCAGATACTCTTTTCATCTATCCTCCCAGTCAGAGAACGGGCTTGAAAGGGTAAATCACATTGGGAAAATCAAGAAACAGTTACAGGAGTGGTGCCACAGCCAGGGCTTT
>NW_009954901.1:0-202 GCF_000747805.2 Chaetura pelagica | reverse complement strand
GGAAAAAAAAGTATGAATAAATAAAATTGAATTTTTGGTAAGAGAAAAAATGAATGCTTCTCCTTTGTTGAAAGCAAAATTTGCTCCACAATGTCCAATCAAAGAAACCTTTCCCCTAATGAAGGCTTTAGCTGAAAATGCTGACATTTTGATGTCAAGAACAGCTCAAAAATGTAGAATCACAGAATGGTTTGGGTTGGAA
>NW_009954900.1:0-202 GCF_000747805.2 Chaetura pelagica | reverse complement strand
AAAATAAAAAAGCCTGTCCTACATGACTCATCCCTAAGATTTTGATCCCTGAGGCACCTGAGCTCAGCTGTGGAAGGAGAGTCTCTCAGTAACTCTAGCTGCTCCATGTTCATCTGCAATACTGTGAATCAAGACCATACCATGCCAGAGACTTATTAAAAATGGGAAAGAAAGATGTTTTCTCTGCTCTAGTCTGTGTTTC
>NW_009954899.1:0-202 GCF_000747805.2 Chaetura pelagica | reverse complement strand
GGGGGGAAAAAAAAATCACATTTGGGAAAAAAATGACATAAAAGAGAAGATAAGGGACATGCAGAATAAAACCAAGGCCTAGATAACAATGAAACATTAAGAAATAGGCAAAACCAGATTCCAATTAAAGTAGAACACTCCCCAAGTAGTTAACAGCCCGGCCTTGAGACTGGCCTGCAGGACACCTGCAAGACAGATGAAA
>NW_009954898.1:0-202 GCF_000747805.2 Chaetura pelagica | reverse complement strand
GAGTAATGATAGTTTGAATTACATGATGGTCCTCCCATCTGCTCAGTGTCCATTTAAAGGGTTGGTGGGAGTACCCATATGGACCTGGGAGATTCAGTAAAATCATTATAGCTATTTTTGGTGCATACTGTAAAGGGTGGAATTTTGGCGTTATTTCAATATTTGGTTGTTTCAATATTTTCCTTCCCAGGTATATGCCTCT
>NW_009954897.1:0-202 GCF_000747805.2 Chaetura pelagica | reverse complement strand
GTTAAGAAAAAAAGATGGGTCCTTGTCATAGATGTCACTTCTAAAGGGAGCAGAAAGCCCTATATGCAGGTCAGACCCACTTCCTAGGGAAGTCAGCTTCCTCCCTGAGGCCAGGATTAAGGATACACGAGGAAACTCCCTACCCTAGTTAAGCCCTCTACTTACTACCCTTTACTGATATTTCAGGTAGGCAGTGATGAGG
>NW_009954895.1:0-202 GCF_000747805.2 Chaetura pelagica | reverse complement strand
GAACTGGTGGGATAACTGGGAGGACTGGGAGGAATCCTGCTCCAGGACTGGGAGGACTGGGGGAACTGGGAGAAACCTCCTTACTCACCATCTTCTCCTCCTTCCTCCTCCACCTGGTCGGCCCAGCTGGGCTTGGAGCTGCAGGAACAGACCTGGAACCCCTGCCCTCCTGCTCCCAGTCCCTCCCAGTTCCCCTGTCCCC
>NW_009954894.1:0-202 GCF_000747805.2 Chaetura pelagica | reverse complement strand
GGGGGGGGGGGAGAGATTTCCAGCAATTTCCCACCCCCCACAGTGGCTCAGACATCCCGGAATTCCTCACCCCCCGCGGGATATTCCAGGGCTTGGTCCTTGCAATTCCCGAGGGAGCCACGGTTGGGAAGCTCAGCCTGAGCTCTTTTTGGGGGGAGGTTTCTTTATTTTTTAGTACTTTTTTTTTTGTGCCAGGGGAGCA
>NW_009954893.1:0-202 GCF_000747805.2 Chaetura pelagica | reverse complement strand
GGCTGAAGTTTTTTTTTGGGGGGGGTTTAACCTTTTTTTTTAACCCTTTTGAGCCAAAATCATTAATTTTGTGGCCGGTTTTGTTGGACGTTTGGGGGTTTGTGGAGGTGGGTGTGGTTTTTTTTGGTGGATTCCCCAAAAAATGGTCATTTTGGGGGGGTGGGGAGGGAGGGAGGCTGCAGAAGCAACAGCTCCTGGGGCT
>NW_009954892.1:0-202 GCF_000747805.2 Chaetura pelagica | reverse complement strand
CAGTGAACTTGATAGACTTGGGTTAATGATTGGACTTGATGAGCTGAAAGGGCTTTTCCCACCTAAACGATTCTGTGACTCTGTAGGGCTGGGCTGCTGACTTGTTGGGACACGTTTTTCTCTAACTGGGTCTGTTTTTTTCTCTAATTCTTGCTGTTTCACTGATATCTAAGCCCTCTTTTAATCCTGCGTGTCCCTTGTG
>NW_009954891.1:0-202 GCF_000747805.2 Chaetura pelagica | reverse complement strand
CAGCATAGAGGTGGCTGAGCTCTCTGATCTGATCAAGAGCTGCCTGTGTCCCCAGAGCACCGGAGGTGTCCCAAGTGGAGATCTCCTCAGTTCCAGGCTGTGCTTTGTCCATGTGGGGGGACCTTGTTTTCACTCCTGCTCCTTCTCCCTGGGTGTCTGGAGGTGCTAGATGGCTGGAGGTCCCTGGCTCCATTCCTGAGAC
>NW_009954890.1:0-202 GCF_000747805.2 Chaetura pelagica | reverse complement strand
CTTCCAACTCAAACCAGTCTGGAGTTCTGTGACTCCACATATCTACAGATGTAAATGTGGATGTCTTGCCTTTAATATCTAGAAGATGTTCTTCTCCCCCTTTGCTCTGCAGTTCTTCAGCTGTCACTGGTGAGGAGGACACTGTTGTATGCAAACCACTTAGTAGAGAGAAACGCCAGGTTTCTTCACCTTTTCCCTTCTG
>NW_009954889.1:0-202 GCF_000747805.2 Chaetura pelagica | reverse complement strand
CAGCCACAGCTTCTCTGGGCAACATGTTTCATGTGCTCATGGGCTTTGCAGGAACTGCAGAGGGACCCAGGTACAGTGAGATGGTACAACCAGATGAAGCCTCCAGCTGGACAGGATGAGGTCAGCAGGACCACATCAGAGCAGGTTTACACCAGGTCAGCACTTTGCTTGAACCTGGTCTGGTGGGAGGTGCCCCTGCCCA
>NW_009954888.1:0-202 GCF_000747805.2 Chaetura pelagica | reverse complement strand
TGCACATGGGTCAGGGCAATCCCAAGAACAAATACAGATTGAGCAGCGAATGGACTGAGAACAGCCCTGAGAAGCACTTGGGAGTGTTGATTGATTACGAGTTCAACATGAGCCAACAATGTGTGATTGCAGGACAGCCAACCATATCTCAAGCTGCATCCAAAGATGCAAGGCCAGCAGGTCAAGGGAAGCGATTCTCTCC
>NW_009954887.1:0-200 GCF_000747805.2 Chaetura pelagica | reverse complement strand
AGGAGAAACATTTGAGGACAGGGAGCCAGGGATGGCTGTGTTTCTGCCCTTATTTTAGTGGCACATAGTGGTAACCAGGGATTTAGTGTTGCTGAGCAGTTTTTAAGTGGGTCAGAGCTGCATGTCCTGATGCTTTGGGGAACAGCACATGGATCAGACTATTCTCATCTTCTCTTTAGCTTGGAGAAAAGGAGACTGAG
>NW_009954886.1:0-202 GCF_000747805.2 Chaetura pelagica | reverse complement strand
AGGTTACTGGCACTCTGTTTCTTCAGTATACATTGAATTCTTGCTGCTCTGTTTCTAGGTGGTGTGTTCCTGCTGTTGTTCCAGGGATGCCTCTGGTATCCGGGGTGGGTTTACAAATGCATGTGAACACTTTCAAAAGAACTGGTGTAATGTAGAAACATCTTCAGAGAAAGCAAAAGGCATTTGCAAACAGACAGGGGGG
>NW_009954885.1:0-202 GCF_000747805.2 Chaetura pelagica | reverse complement strand
AGCTCTTGCCTTCCTGTTCCAAGGAAGAGCTTCTCCTGGCTTGAGCCAGGATAAAACAATTCTCTTTTTACTCATATATTTTTTTCTTCAGTGATCTGTCTTTTAACTAGCAAAAAGTTTTCCAGCTAGTGAACTGATGAAGCTGGAATGTTTATGTTATTGCTGTGACCTCAAGGACACCTTGCTCTGGCCTAGTGGAAGG
>NW_009954884.1:0-202 GCF_000747805.2 Chaetura pelagica | reverse complement strand
AGTCTCAGTGTTCTTTATTTTCCTACTTGAGCAGGACATTTTTTTTGCTTCAAGTCTTTTTTTTCTCCTCTCTTTGGCATCCTAACAGCTTTGAATTGCTTCTGTTTTTGTCTGGTTATTTGAATGACAACTTGCTGCACCAGTTAAAGCATGCCACATCTCAGTTTTACTAGTTAATGCACACCATCTCTCATTCTGCTCT
>NW_009954883.1:0-202 GCF_000747805.2 Chaetura pelagica | reverse complement strand
TGGACTTGACAGATGGACCACTTGGTGGATACAGAGTTGGCTGAACGGCTTTTTTTGTTGTTCAAGTACATCAGCGATGAGTGGTGTTCCTCAGGGATCAGAATTGGAATGGATGCTGTTTTACACCTTTTTTGGTGATATAGACAATGGGATTGAGTGCACCCTTGGCACGTTTGCTGATGACACCAAGCTGTGAGGTGTG